>NW_025920125.1:1404198-1582699 GCF_902686445.1 Sciurus carolinensis | reverse complement strand
AAAAAAGCTCAAAGATCAGTTGGAAACAAAGTGAGAGTGAAGTCATCCTGGTAAGCCTAAGGATGCCTTCATTCTTTTTATTTTTAATTCATTTTCATTGTAAACAAATGGGATCCATCTTGTTTCTCTGTTTTTACATGCAGTAGAGGCATAACATGTGTGTAATCAAATGTAATCTTATGTTACCTTTACCTAGGGTAATAGTTTTTGATTCATTGTGTTATTTTTTCTCACCCCCACCCCTCCCCACCCCCCTTACTTCTCTACAGAGTTCCTTCTTCCTCCATTTTTGCCCCATTCCCACCCCATATATGTGTTAACATACACTTATCAGTAAGATCATTCGTTCCTTCGTTTTTTGAGATTGGCTTACCTCACTTAGCATGATATTCTCCAACTGCATCCAATTGTCTGAAAATGCCATAATTTTATTATTCTTTATGGCTGAGTAATATTCCATGGTATATACATACCACAGTTTCTTTATTCATTCATCAATTCAGGGACATCTAGGTTGGTTCCACAATCTGGCTATTGTGAATTTAGCAGCTATGAATGCTCATAAATCCAATGCATTTTTATGCATAAGTGATAAATCTTCAGAAACAGAAGTTAGGAGAACTACCCCATTCAAAATAGCATCAAAAAAAATAAAATACTTGGGAATCAATCTCACAAAAGAGGTGAAAGACCTCTACAATGAGAACTACAGAACACTGAAGAAAGAAATTAAATGAACCTTAGAAGGTGGAAAGATCTCCCATGTTCTTGGATAGGCAGAATTAATATTGTCAAAATGGTCATCCTACCAAAAGTGCTATACAGATTCAATGTAATTCCAATTAAAATCCCAATGATGTACCTAACAGAAATAGAGAAAGCAATCATGAAATTCATCTGGAAGAATAAGAAACTGAGAATAGCTAAAGCAATCCTTAGCAGGAAGAGGGAAGCAGGGGGTATCACAATGCCAAACCTTCAACTCTACTACAAAGCAATAGTGACAAAAACTGCATGGTATTGGCACCAAAATAGACAGATAGATCAATGGTACAGAATAGAGAACACTGGCACAAACCCAAATAAATACAATTTTCTAATACTAGACAAAGGTGCCAAAAATATGCAATGGAGAAAAGATAGCTTCTTCAACAAATGTTGCTGGGAAAACTGGAAATTCATATGCAACAGAATGAAAATAAACCTCTATCTTTCACCCTGTTAAAAAAATCAACTCACAATGGATCAAGGACCTTGAAATCAGACCAGGGACCCTGCATCTTATAGAAGAAAAAGTAGGTCCAAATCGTCAACTTGTTGACTTAGGATCAGACTTTCTTAACATGACTCCCATAGCACAAGATATAAAAGCAAGAGTCAATAAATGGGACAGAATCAAACTAAGTAGCTTTCTCTCAGCAAATGAAACTATCAACAATGCGAAGAGAAAGCCTACAGAGTGGGAGGAAATCTTTACCACTCATACTTCAGATAGAACACTAAATTCCAGAGTATATAAAGAACTCATAAAACTCTACACCAAGAATACAAATAACCCAATCAACAAATGGGCTAAGGATATGAACAGACACTTCACAGAAGATCTACAAGCAATCAGCAAATATATGAAAAAATGTTCACCATCTTTAGTAATAAGAGAAATGCAAATCAAAACTATCCTAAGATTCCATCTCATCCCAATTAGAATGGCAATTATCAAGAATAAAAGCAACAATAGATGTTGGCAAGGATGTGGGAAAAAAGGTACACTCATACATAGCTTGTTGGGCTGCAAATTAGTGCAGCTACTCTGGAAAGCAGTGTTGAGATTCCTTAGAAAACTTGGAATGGACCCACCATTTGACCCAGCTATCCCACTTCCAGGCCTATACCCAAAGGACTTAAAATTAGCATACTACAGAGATAAAGCCACAACAATGTTCACATTCACAATAGCCAGATTGTGGAACCAAACATAGATTCCTTCATTCTTAATAGGCCAGGAGCACTGTCATTCTTCTTCCCAATTATGCACAGGAGAAAATACTGGGGCAGAAAGTGAAAGGCTGTGTGTACAACCAGGACCTGTGGGGCTGAAGGTTTTCCTTCCCCAAACCCAGTGATCTCCCACACCACAGGCAGGTCTGTAGTGGCTCTGGTAAGATTCAGTCAATTAAAAAAAAAATGGTGAGCACACAGTGTCGGGGTTTTGGCCGGACCCCTGGCCCTAGGTGTGGCAAGGCTAAGATGGCGCCTGGCAGTGAGCCAGAGCAGTTAACTTTTGCACAAACAACTGACATTATTTTGAGGAAGTTCCAGGGATTGGCTGAGCTCCCTGATGGACAGTGCAGGTCCACTATATGCCTGCCTTTGCTGCCTGTATATGTTAATGCTCTCCCCTCGTGTGAAAATGCTGATTGGTTACAAGTACTGTATATATTGGAGTGTAAGTTCCACAAAGAGAGAGAACAAAGAAAGAGAACAAAGAAAGAACTATGAGGAAGAAGCGCGCAAAATAAAGAGCTCAAAAGAACCAGGCTTGTGTCTTATCTCTCTGCGGGCAGGGAGTGCGATAGCTGGCGCTGAAACCCGGGAATCTACAGATAAAGTAAGAGGTAATTATTTATTTTCATTTATGACCTTGAGTCCGTCATTGGTATTTCATATTAAGACCTTGAGTCCGTCATTGGTATTTCATATTAAGACCTTGAGTCCGTCATTGGTATTTCATATTAAGACCTTGAGTCCGTCATTGGTATTTCATATTAAGACCTTGAGTCCGTCATTGGTATTTCATATTAAGACCTTGAGTCCGTCATTGGTATTTCATATTAAGACCTTGAGTCCGTCATTGGTATTTCATTTTAAGACCTTGAGTCCGTCATTGGTAGTTCATTTATGACCTTGAGTCCGTCATTGGTAGCCGGCAGTGAAGGGTAAAGAACCCAGAAAAAATTGAGTCTACATAGATAGATGCAGTGGTACCAAACTGTGTGTGTGGTGTGTTATTTTTGTGTTTGTTGTGTGGCTTGTTTGTGTGCTTGGAGCTCTTAGTGCTGTAAGATTTAATCATAGGAACAGAACTGTCTGGGACTGGAATGAAGCAGCCTCTTAGGGAGTTGTTGGGGAATCACGGAATGCTGCTGAAGGCAGAACAGCTTGAGCATTCCTTGATACCATAAAAAAGGTCTCTCCGTGGTTTTTAGATAAAGGGTTGTTAAATATATTCCTCAGTGGAAGCACCTGGGAGAGGATCTACACATAACAAAAAAAACAAAAGCTGTTACCTGTTGGAACTTTAGCCAGTTGGTCCCTGATTAAATCTTGCTTACAACATAAAGATAAACAAAATCTAAAGGGACCTCTGGAAGAGGGAAGTCAGGTTTTAGAAGAGATTAAAGAGAAACGGTTCTGTTCTCAGAACTCAGAAAGAAATAATAACTCAGAAGGGGAAGATTCAAAAGAGGAATTTTCAGGGGGGGAGCTAGAAAGGACATTTGGGAAGCTAACAATGCAGTCTAAGCGCCCTATTAATGATGACATTGACACCGGTGAAGACTCGAGACCTGTGGGCAATAGTTAAAAAAACACTCTTTTGTGGAGCCTCTGACTGAGGGCAGTCAGGTTTTGGAGAAAATATAAGAGAAAAGGTCTAAAACATCAAAAAGGGCGTCAATAAGATCAGGGACAAACAAAAATAAAATGAAAGTGGGTGTAAGGAACAACTTGTTAGAAAGAGGGAAATCAGTTTAGGGGAGGGTCCCCCTAGGCAGAGAGCTCAGCAGCTCCATTCCTTAAAAGTAGTAAAAAATAATGTTTTCTGATTTTCTGCATTCAAACCTAACCTGATTTCTCAACCAGGCAAAAAAGGGGTTAAAAAGTCCTGGGTGATCCTCCCTCCCCCTGCCACTTTGGAATGCAACTACAGCATCTCAAGGAGAAAAGGGGGGTAACCTAAAGATAAGAAGAAAAGAAGAAAAAAAGTGTCCGTTTTAAATTCCTGGGCCGCTGCACAAAACTAACTTATTCTTCAGGATTCTTGTTTTGTTTTGTTTTTTCTTTAATGCTGTATTTTTGAGCTCATAATTTTAATCCTACATACCTAGGTTAATGATTTTATTTTTGATCAGTTCTATTTTTTATTCAACTGAAGTTTTTGAACAGCTGTTTCATTGCAATAAACATTTACCTATAAAGTTACAAGGCCTTTAATTTTGTGTTATATGTTATGTTGTGCTGTCTAATGTCATGTTTTGTCTGCGTCAAAACTGAGAGCTCTTAAATTAAAATTTAAAAATGGATCCAAATACTTTTATTCACGTAAATTAAAAAGGTTCAATTTAAATTGGGTAAACTAATAAAAGTAAAATATTTTTAAAAATAACTTACAAGTCTCCAGGTGGTCAAACTAATGAAATGTTAATGTTAAACAATGTCTAATATCAATTGCTTCTAGGACTTTTCTTCAGCAGGAAAGAGGCAACGGATCCTGTTCAGGACACTTGTCTGATATCTTGGTTTTTATAAAATAAATAAATTGGAGTTAACATGTATGGGATTACTCAAATGTGTTTGTAGAGACGTCTGGTTAATTTACAAAGTTGAAATGCTAATTGTTAAATAACATCAAGTACTTTTAACTCCTCAAATTCCATGGGGTATCATACTTAAACATTATTGGTGTTTTCATAGGTTGGTAAATAAAAGGGTTTAAACTTGCTTTGTGCCATCACTAAACTAAAAACAAGGTTACTAAAAGTTATGTCCTAACAAGTGAAATTCTATATATAAAGGGTCCCAAAAGTTTCAACTGTGTTTCAATTAAGAGTACTATAAACAACAAAATATTTAATCTTATTAAAATAGGGTGATTTATCTAAATTCAGAAATTTCATAAGAGTTGTTTCAAAATGTGAACAAAAAGGTGTCAACAGATAAAAAAAATAAATAAATAAATAAATAAATAAATAAAAGGTTCTGGGTTTAAAAATATATTTAATAAAAAGGAAAAGTAAATGTTTCTGGATAAAAGTCTGTGTGTAACAAAGGGCAAGTTTCAACAAGTCTGTGTGTAACTAAGTTGGTTGTGTGTATGTAAAACAGCTAAAGCTATTTAAGGTTTTTCCTAAGGTGAAATATTAATGTTCTGATATAAGCCAAAGTTTAATCTATATGGTAAAATGACATGGTAAAATGACAAAGTTTTCTTAAAAACACCAATTCATTCTTAACTTTGTGTCTCTTAAGTTTTATTAAAAATAGGGGTTTATACAATTATGGTTAAGCAACTGTTAAAAATTTGTACTACGTTATAAGTCTAAATTTTTCTTTAAAAACTAAAATTGGTAAGAACCAATTCCTCACTAAAATTAAAATAACTCTAACCACAGATGTACCTTATAACCCACAAAAACAAGGTATTGTTGAACATACACATCTCACCCTCAAAAATGTTCTTTATAAACAAAAAGGGGGAATAGAGGAGACCTTCAGGTCCCCTAAAGATAAACTTTCTCTTTGTCTCTTTGTTTGGGGTTTTTTTTAACTCTGGGTAATAAGGGTAACCCGGTGCTTTACTGGAGCTGCGGCTCAGTTTGTGTGTTTCCACGGAATAAACTAACTTACTACCTCTTTTTAGTCTCTTAGGAGGAACAGTTCAACTATGTAACAAAACAACTGCTTCTTTCAATTGTACTTTAGATTTGTGCTAAAATGCTTCTAGGTTCCTGCTGGCAGACTTAATGTGTGTTCCTACCTTCCTACCAGTCCCAGTCTCTGTTACAGATGCAAAATTGCCAGTGTTACTATCAAGAAACAGGAGAGAATTTGACATCACAGCGGCTATGGTCACTGCAATAGTGGTTTCTGCAACAGCAGCACTAGCAACTGCCATACCTACAGCAACAGCAGTCAATCACTTGGCCGAAAATATAGCTGCAGCCTTACAGACTAAAGAGACCCTAAACCAACATCTAACAGCAGGCATACTCCTTATGAACCAGCGAGTGGACTTACTTCAAGAACAAATGGACATTTTACAGGAACTGTTAAACGTGGGATGTATTTATCATCTGGCGGGACTGTGCGTTACACCTGTAACTTACCATAACTTCAGCTATGCAGCAAACTTGTCTAGAATCTTGTCTGC
Source organism: Sciurus carolinensis (assembly GCF_902686445.1). NCBI lineage: Eukaryota > Metazoa > Chordata > Mammalia > Rodentia > Sciuridae > Sciurus > Sciurus carolinensis. The sequence continues at coordinate 1,576,551 of NW_025920125.1, read as the reverse complement.
TCAGCTACAAACAAACTGGTCTTACGAATTTGATAATCTTACTGCTATTCTTAGATCTCAAATTGTTAGTCTCAATGCTACTAGAGTTAATGTAGCCCCTATGTCCGAAGTGCTAAGTTGGCTATCCTCCTCTTTCAGCTTTGTAAGCAATGGGCAGGTATGGGAGCCTTTTGTATGTTCATGGTTATTACTGTTATCTTCCTCACACGCCTTATCATGCGCATGCGCCGAGATCAAGTTAGAGATCGTATCATCTTCCATCAGGCCATGGCTGCCCTAGAGGCCGGCAGTTCCCCACAAGTATGGCTCACGATGCTGGATCGCTAGCCAGACGGGTAAGGAAGGAGGTGACCACTGTACCGACCTAAGACAGGAGCTGTAGCATGCTCTGCAGTTATCCGATGACGGGTAAGGACGGTGGTTGACCACTCCGCCTAAGACAGGCACGGTCCCGAGGTTTCCTTTTCTTTTTAAAGAGAAAAGGGGGAACTGTCGGGGTTTTGGCCGGACCCCTGGCCCTAGGTGTGGCAAGGCTAAGATGGCGCCTGGCAGTGAGCCAGAGCAGTTAACTTTTGCACAAACAACTGACATTATTTTGAGGAAGTTCCAGGGATTGGCTGAGCTCCCTGATGGACAGTGCAGGTCCACTATATGCCTGCCTTTGCTGCCTGTATATGTTAATGCTCTCCCCTCGTGTGAAAATGCTGATTGGTTACAAGTACTGTATATATTGGAGTGTAAGTTCCACAAAGAGAGAGAACAAAGAAAGAGAACAAAGAAAGAACTATGAGGAAGAAGCGCGCAAAATAAAGAGCTCAAAAGAACCAGGCTTGTGTCTTATCTCTCTGCGGGCAGGGAGTGCGATACACAGAATAATATTGTCACAGAAACAAACCTGTATGATGTCAGTTACATTCCCAGACACTGCCAAATAGCCTCTGTGGGTGGAAATCGTCCCTCACTGGAGCTGCTACTCTCAGGGTACAGGCTGGCATTGTTGATGCCTCCACAGAGAGCAGGTTTGTGGAAGCAAGTGCTAGCAAGTGTGCCCAGGGATGCCACAGTGACCCAGTGGCTCATGAAATGCCTGCAGAGGGGCATGTCATCATGCAGGACCATGGCCCAGCTACACTAGATCATTTTGCCAGATCTGAGTCTGGATTTCCAAGTAACTGTGAGACCCAAATGCTCTTGAGGTTGACCTTTCTGCATATCATACATTTCAGGGGCTACTTTAGCTCTTGAAGAGATTTGATTTATTAATGCATTAACATTCAAAACTGTCTGTGTGCCAATAAAAGAAAACAAAACCTATCCAGCCTCTCCCCTTTGCCTGCCTTTATGACTCATTAACAGTAGAGACAGAACAAAGCAGCCAACTTCCTTACTAGGAAACACTACTTCCATTTTTCTAATGTGCTCAAGGTACCATGTTGGACTTCACCAAATCCCAAAACTCCTGACCACTGGGGAACTGGGTGTTGCTGTTTCCTAGAATACATTTCTCCTAGGGAGCCCAGGGAAGTGTCCCTCTTTCATTCCTTACCTAAGAACCCATTTGCAAGGATAGGTCTAATTCTGTGCTCCTTGGAACCTTTCATACAATGGTTGACTAACAGTGACAATGATGATGCTTATCACAGTGACCGTCAATAAGCACAACTATAAACTTCATCACCACAAATAAGGCATCCTACTGGTGGTCTCCCTGCCAGAGGATACAAGGCCACAGGTGAAGTCGAGCTGTGTGAGACAAGGCACACTCACTCCAGGTAGCATGCCAAAGTGGGGATTAACAAAGGGCTCATCCTGTCCTTTGAAGGAGGTTCCCACTACATGACTGAGCCAGGTTTGTCCTCCATTCGGGCTGCTCAGTCTCAGTCCGGGGTGCATGGCTCATGCCATCCTCTGCTGCTGTACCGCTGGCTCACCAGCTGGACTGGGCACCACCATCAGTGCATCCACATGCTCACCAGTGCCCAGACAAGGGCAGGAGGGCGCGGGGCAGCCCTTCACTCTCGCGGAATCTCCTCCCTCCTGGCGCCTCCAGTCCCGTGGTTCAGGACTCAGACACATGCTGCAAGTCCACAGCTGGTGGAGCCACACAGGGACATGCCCACACCGCCCTGCTTTTTGCACATGCCCAGCTCTCAGGCAGCTGAGACAGGTGGGGCTGCACAGGCAGATGTGCAGCGCAGGTCCAGACCTCCCCACTTCGTGTGTGCCAGAGCTCTGGAGGCCCCACTTCGTGTCTGGTGTTGACATCTGGCTGCTTCAGTGCTGGTGGAGAAATATTGTCTGGAGCACATGCCCCTGTGGTCGCCGGACAACCGCCCTGCCCTCAGGGAAGGCCACCCTCAGGAAAGGCGGCCTCCCTCCAGTAAGGCTGCTGCCCCCAGGGAATGCCTCCTACCGCCACTCAGGTAAGGCCCCCTGGGCAACGTGGCTGCCTCAGGGGAAGGCCGCCTCCCCCGCTGCCCCTGGGTCAGGATACTCCGCATGCCTCAGGTCAGGGGGTCAGGCCACCCTCAGGGAAGGCCTCCACCCTCCTTGGGGTCTCAGGTTGGTGTGTCTTGGGGCCATGGGAGCTCGATCTGAGAATGACCCCAGGGCTATAGACCTGAAGGTCAGGGATTCTGGACAGGAAGGCCTCAGGGGCTGGGCACAGACCTACGAGAGGCCAGGGACTCCACATGCTGGACCCATTCTGTGACAATGACTGCCATCGGTGATGCACCTATCTTGGTAAGGTCACTACTCTCAGGTCAGGTAACTCTTGGGTCAGGAGAAGGTCAGGCACTGCGGGGCAGGACAAGGTAGTGCAATGCAGGGCAAGGAGTAGCAAGGCAGAGCAGAGTGGGTTGGGGGTTGGGGTGTGCTAGGGGGAAGGGCAGAGCCACTTGGGGAATTACCAGAAGGCTGCTCAGGGTGGGTCAACTGTGTGCACAGTCATGTGGCAGAACACTTACTTAGCATGTGAGAGCCCTGGCTTGGTTCTCAGCAGTGTGGGTGCATACACACACACACACACACACACCACAATCAATCTTCCTAATTAAGATGACTTTATTCTAAGAAAAAAATTCAAAACCTTATTAGAAGATAGAAACAGAATGGTGATATGTTTAATGTCAGCTATTATATGGCATGATATTTAAAACCACTTTATGAAATTTCCTCAGGACTCAAATCATTAAGTATTTAAGAGACAAGACAGCAGATGCTTTTTGTAATTCTGACATATTTATAAAGACAATCTTTTGAAAATCATTTTCTTTTCTAATTTTCAAACTTAGAAAGAGTAACCATTTGTCTTCCTAAAGTTGTACATTCATCAGGAAGATTTTCTCTTATTCCTTGCCATGAGGGGGATAGGCCTATTGTGACAGGAAGTGTTGTGACTAAGTTTTATCATAATACCAGTGCCCCTGTGGCTTTCATATCAAAGTCAGGTATAACTCTCATATTTGTTGAATTTATTATCAAAGAATATACAATTTTTATTATATTTGAAACATCATCAAATTTGAAATAGTAGAAGCAGGGGTTTAACACATTATATCATGAGCTGAACACAGTGCAATTTAGTTTTGAGCATTTGGGGAGGTTGGCATAATGACTTCTGCCATGTTCTGTGATCAAATGTCTGGCCTGTACCATTTTTTGGCAGTGAGAATTGAACAAAGTGACCATTGTAGCATGTGCTAGGCAAGCACTGAGCTACATACATCCCCAGCCATTTAAATGTTTTAGTTTTGAGACAGGGTTTTGCCTAATTGCCCAGGTGGGTCCCAAATGTTTCATCCCCCTTCCTTAGCCTGCCAAGTGCTGGGGTAACAGCACTTGGTGTCAAAGTACCTGACTTGTCATGGAGGATTTGATGTATTATATGATTCTAATGTGTCCTTTCCTAAGCTAGGCCATGTCCATTTTCCCTTGTCAACAGTCAGTAAAGACTTTTTTGTTGTTTTGATGTACATTTAAGATGAACATGCTTTATGATGAGACACTACCATTCATGATAGCCTAGGTGTGTGATCCACTCTGAGGGAATATTTTTATTTTGATAGTGTACACTATTTCAGGTCTAACATGTTTTGCTAGAAGAAGTGATTATTCATTTTGCACTTGATTATGTAATTAAGACATAGTTTTTTGTGTGTGTGTGTGGTGCTGGAGGTTGAACCCAGGGCCTCCTGCATGCTAGACAAGTGCTCTTCTGTTGAACTGCATCCCAGCAAATAGATCTTTTAGTTATCATAAATTTTATGGCCAGTTAGAGTGATAATAAAATCACTTAGAAGTTCAACTCAATTTGGAACCATTCAAGATTTTGGATCTCCAATAATGGTTTGTTATTTCTAAAAGGAAAAGTAATTTTCCAAAACATAGCAGCATCTAAGATCATCCATGACCTATGTTTCCCCAGTTTCTTCACTTCCTGCAGAGCATCATGGAGGTAATGGACTCTGGTGTCCTTCTAACCTCTTCTTCTCACAAGGCATCATCCTCTGTGGTTGCCAATCCTGTCTATCTTTTTCTTCTCTTTGAATATTAGTCAAATGAACATTTTGAATCTATTACTGCTAAAGAGTATGAATAGAAATAAAAATAGGACAAGGATTCATTGGAATAACTTATATAGTCACAGTTAAACTCCCTCTGTTGAGGAAGTTCAGTCATGAGTTGAAATAGTCTCTAAAATGTTATTTTAGTGCAAAGTGGTCAAGTTTTTAGAAGGCACAACTAGTACCAAGTGGCTGCATAAAAAATATAAGTTGACCTTTGTGTGTTCTTATTTCAACATAAAACCTGTAAAAGTGGCACTACCTTGAATCATTTATTAGGTGAAATAGTTTACTTTTCTGTTAAAGTACTTTTTGAATTCATAGTAAAATACAGAACTAGTTAGAATGTCATTTATCAGCAATTATAATTGTATAAACAACAAAGTGTTTAAAAACATGTAACCATTTTTTTTTCCACAATTTTGGGGATTGAACCCAGGGCTTTGTGCTTGGAAGGCAAGCACTCTACCGACTGAGTTATCTCCCCAGCCTGCCATGTCTTAAGGATTGATTTTTGAGTAGATTTTATCTTTATACAGAAATTGCAAAGAAAATGCAGAGATTTCCCAGGTAACCTCTTCCTCATTTTTCTTCTGATATGATTTATGTGCACTGTCTCTGATGGTTAACATCCTAGGAAAGGTGTCATAAAGAACAAACACTAGTGTGCTATCACTAAATGCAGTTGCATTTCCTTTGGATTCTCAATTCTGCCTCTTCCTGTTCCAGGAGTCCATCCAGTATCCCAAATCACATTCAGTTCCTGTCCCTAAAGACTTCTCTTTGTGGGTGAACAGTTTCTCAGATCTCCATTGTTCCGATGGCCTTAACAAGGTTGAGAAGGACCTTTCAGGTAATTTTTACATCATTTTCTATTGGGGTTTAATTTTATCTTCATATTCATCCTGGGGATGTGGGTCTGGGAGGGGCAGGTCACAGAAGTGGAGAGCATCTGTGTTTTCAGGCCCTGAAGGGAAATTCCTGTTAGTACTGACTGCGCTCACCTGGCTGAGGCAGGGCCTTTCAGGTTTCTCATTGGGAAATTTCTGTCTCTGTGTGTCCACGTTGTCTGTGATCTTCGGGAGGAAGTCAAACCTGCATGGCCTGCACATAAGGAACAGGGAGTTAACTCTACCTCTTTTCTTTTTTTTTTTTCCCCCGGTACTGGGGATTGAACTCAGGGCCTTGTGCTTGCGAGGCAAGCACTCTACCAGCTGTAACTCCACCTCTTGATGGCTGAGTGTGTGCCCCAATTATCTGAAATTCTGCTGCACAAGCACTTTCCACTCAACTCATTTATTTATCTATTCAGTTAGTTATGGGTGGCTGGGTATGGTGGGGCATACCTGTAATCCCAGTGGCTTGGGAGGCTGAGGCAGAAAACTTACAAGTTCAAAGTGAGGCCCTAAGCAGCTTAGACCCTACCTCTAAATAAAGTAACAAAAAGTGCCGGGGTGTAGCTTAGTGGTAAAGCACCCCTGGGTTCAATCCCTGGTACAAAAATAAATGCATTAATTAATTAATTAATCAATAATACACAAATTTCTATTTAAAAAACCTTTCATCTGACAATTAAGTGTGCCCAATGCATTTTTTAGAATGATGTTATATATATACATATGTGTTTATATATATATATATATACATATATATACACATACATATTTTAGATATTGTTTATTTATTTATCTATTTATTTATTTTTAGCTGCAGATGTATATGATTCCCTTATTTTCATTTATTTATTTTCATGTGGTGGTGAGGATCATCCTCACTGCATCACAGGATCCAGGTGAGTTGTCTGCCACTGAGCTACACTCCCAGTTTCTGTCCAATGCATCTGGTTTTTGTTGTTGTTGTTGTTTTTGTTTGTTTGTTTCATATCTTGTTTTTATTAACTAGCACAAGGCCACCAAGATGAGGGTGGAAGTCTCATTCCTCTGATATTTTAGCTTAAAAGGTGTGATTGCCATAATCTAGCTTAATCACCAACTACATATTTAAATATATTTCTTTACAAAAATCTTTGTTCTCAGGCTACCTAAAGTATAACATCAACAGGATTACAATTAGCTATAGATTTTGAGATCAGGACTTGATTCTCCTTCCAAGCTATATCCAATCACTGTCAATAAACATATGGTAAAACCGGTTTGCTTTTACAAGAACATTTCCCTTTCATAACCAGTCACAGCACAGTCAATATCCTGGTTTAGTATTAGTTATGTAAAACAATGCCACTTAAGGAAACTGGGTGAAGAGTAAACAAAATGTATTATTTTACCAACTTCCTGGGAGACTATAATTATTTTAAAATAATGTTTTACTTTATTTTGTGGTGATGGGGTTTGACCCCAGGGCCTCCCTCACACTGCCAGTGCTCCACCACTGAGCAACATCCCCAGCCATTTTTACTTTGAGACTTGTCATTAAACTGCCCAGATGGGTTTCCCAAACATGTGACCCTCCTGCCTTAACCTCCCAGAGTAACTCATACTAGAGGTGTGTACCACCACACCTGGCTCAAAGTGTTTTAAAAATCTAAACAAAAATGTTACTCATAGAAAAGAACAAGAGGTAGAAAACACAGAAGCGAAAAAGAAATTAGGAATGAACTTAGAAGCGAGTGTAGGAGTCACCTGATCAATGGAGGACATCTGTCAAGGCCATTGTGTCACCCCATGAAAAGGATGAAGGGTTTGATATAATAGCTACCCTGTGGCCTTTAAGATTAAGGTAATATTCATACTCTAGCATCTAAAGCTAATTTATAGCATCTCCATGCCCCTTAACAACAATGAAATATCAATGCTATTGCATGTTAAACTAATATAATAGCTGTCCATGGCCTTTAATATTGAAGTAATCTCCACACTATAGCATCTTATACATATATACTTGCTGTCCTGTGACCTTTCATAGAAACATGGTATCTGTTATATGGCATCTAAAACTAATATAAGAACTGCCTATGGCATTTCACACTGATAAAATATTCATACTATAGCAGCTAATGCTAATGTAATATTTGTCCAGTGGACTTTAGTACTAATGTAATCTCCATAGTAGAGCACTTATATTTGATAAAATAGGTACCCTCTGGCCTTTCAGAGTAATACAATATCTATAATATATAATCTTAAACTAATGTAATAGCATCTTAAAATATTCTAATAGCTGGTCTGTGGACTTCAATAATAATGTACTGTCCATGCTAGAGCTTCTAAATTCAATATAATACCTGACTTTTGGTTTAGTCCTACTATAATATCCATAGTGTAACATCTAAAACTAATAAAATAATTTCCATGTGTCCTATGATAATCATATTATATCCATACCATAGCATATAATACTAGTATAATAACTTCTCTGAGGCCTTTAACTGTAATATATCAATACTGTGTTCCCAGAAACTGATACAATAGTTGTCCATGGTCTTTAATGGTAATACAATATCCATACTACACCATCAAAAACTGCTGTTATGGATGCTATGTGGCCTTTCATAGTAATGTAGTATGCATATTGTGGCCTCTAAAACTAGTATAATAGCTTCTGTGTGACCTTCAATACTAGTTGAGACTCACTATGGTACTGAAATTTTATAATGGATGCTCTGTGATCTTTAATACTAATGATATCCATTCTGTAAAATCTAAAGCTAATAGAATAGGTATTATATTCTTTGGTCTTTAATACTACAGATGTCCATCCTTTGCCATTTAAAACTAATGTAGTAGTTGTTCTGTGGCTTTAAAAATATTATAATACTCATTCCATAGTATAAAAAATTAATAAAAGAGCTGTGTTGTGGTATTTATATGAACTAAATATCCATACTATAGCATCCAACACTAATACAATAGCTGCACTGCTATCTTTTACAGTAATATTATATATGTAATGTACCATTTCAATCTAAGGTCCTGTGTACCTTAAAACTAATGTACTATACAAACTGTCTCATCACATCTAATCTAATAGATGCCCCTGTGTCCTTTACATTAGTAAGTGTAATATCCATTAATAGCACCAACCTCCAATATATTTGCCTCTAATACTAATATGATGTCCAAACTGAAGTGTCTAATGTGAATATAATAACTACCCTGCAGCCCTTAATACTTATGTGATATCCATTACATACCCTCTGTAACTACATTGATGTAATAGTGACCAGTGACCCTTGATATTGCTGTAATAGCCAAACTACAGAATCTCATACTAATATATTAACTGCCTGTGACCTTTAAATAGGCTATGTATCCTACAGCTTCTCAAGTTAGCATAATAGATGCCATGTGTCCTTTAATATTAACTTAATATCCATATGATAGCATGTCTACCTAATATAATAGGTGCCCTATGAACTTAAACATTAATATAATATCTATAATATGACATCTTAATACCATCTATATCCTGTGCCCTTAGTACTAATATTAATCCCTGCTCTAGGATCTAAAACTAGTATAAGGGATGACTTGTGGCCTTTAATGTTAATATGATAAATGTATTGCATTCTTTAAAATTAATACATGTCCTGTGGTCTCTGATATTTATGTAATATCCATAATAAAGCATCTAAAATTAATATAGTATCTGTCCTGTAACTTAATATTCATACTATATCCATGCTATAAAATCCAAAACTAATGTAATAACTGACCTGTATCCTTTTGTAGAAAAATAATATCCATACTCTGATATCTCAAGTAAATAGAATAGCTGCCCTGTGGCTATGAATAGTAATGTAATATCTGTATTACAGCATCTTAAACTAATACAGTGGATACCTTGGGCCTTTGATATTAATGTACTATCCTTGCAATAGAATCAAAACCTAACATAAAATGTGATATGTAGTCTTTATTTAATGTAATATCTCTACTTAAACTGTTTAAACTAATGCAATATATGTTCTGTCACCTTATATCCTAAAATGACATACATATTATTGTGTCCAAGACTAAAATAATATCTGATGTTTGAATTTTATATTAACATAACATGTTTACTATACAGTGTAAAAGTAACATAATATCTGTCCTTGGCTTTCATTATTAATTTAAAACCATACCTCAACATCTAAAAATAATAGCTTCCCTGTGGCCTTTAAAGCTAATGTAATATTTATATTATAGCATGTAAAACTAATGTAATAACATCTCTCTGCCTTTTAATATTAATATAATCTTCATAGTGTAGCATCTAAAACTAATATAAATACTGACAGACTTCAATGTTAGTCAAATATCAATTCTGTGGTCTCTAAAGCTAATATAGCAACTGCCCTGTGGCCCTTATTCTTGATATGATATCCATATTAAATCCTAGAAAACTGATATCTGCTCTGTGGCCTTTAACATTAATACATGCATATTGTCACATCTAACACTAATAAAATAGCTGTGTTGTGTCCTTCCATACTATTATAATGCCCATACTATAACTTCTAAAATAAACATAACAACTGCCCTGCAGTTTTTAATATGGATACAATATGCATACTATAGCATCTTACATTAATATATGTCCTGTGGCCTTTAATAGTAATATGTAACCAGACATTAGTAACTCAAACTGATGAAATAGCTGTCTTTGACCTTTAACATCAATGTAATACCCATACTTTGCTATCTAAAATTAATATAATAGCTGCTGTATGTCTTTTTATACTAATATTGTACACAGAGAACAACATTAAAATTAATATAATGGTTGTCTTCTGGCCTTTGCGTTAAAGTAATATTGATGTAATAACATAGCTCATATAATAGTTGAACTTTGGCCTTTAGTATTAATATAACATGTATACTGCAGCATCTTGTACTAATATATTAGCTGTTCTGTGACCTTTAATATTAATGTAAAATCCATGTATAGACATATTATCCAATATCTGCTCTGTGGCCTTAAATAATATGTAATATACTTCTTAAACTAATGTGATAACTGTCATATGGATGTCAGTATTAATGTAACATTTATACTATAGCATCATGGCTGCACAGTGATATTTAATATTAACAAAACCATCAATAATAAAGAATAGTTTTCCTTTGTTCATTTTTGGTTTTTGTTACCAGGAATTGAACCCATGAACTACATTATTTGCTCTTTTTTATTATTATATATTTGAGACAGGGTCTTGCAAAGTTACTTAGAATTTAGCTAAGTTGCTGAGGCTGACTTTAAACTTGTGATCCTTTTATCTTAGCCTCTTGAGCCACTAGGGTTACAGACCTGTGCCACTGCATCCAACTCTGCCGTATGCTTTTAAAACTAATATCATAGCCCCACTGTGACCTTTAATACTAATATAATATACAACCTATACCATCTAATAGTGACATGATAGCTGCCCTATAGTCTTTAATAGTAATATTATATTCATACCATAGTATCTACAATTATTTTGGTACCCAAGGCCTTATACTAGCATGATATCAATACTGTATCATTGAACATTAGTATAATCGCAGCCCTGCAGACTTAAATACTAATATAATGCCCACATTATAGCATTTTAAACAAACACAATAGCTGAATGTAGGACTATAATACTAATGAAATATGTATACTATAGTATCTTAAAATACTGTAAGAGATGCCCTGTGGCATTTAATATTAGTATGAATACATATTGTGACCTTAAAAGCTGAAGAAATAGCTGCCTTGTGGCCTTTCAATGTTATATAATATCCATGCAGTAGCATGTAAAACTCATAAAATAGCTTTCCTGTGGCCTTTATGACTAATGCAATATGCCTAAGGTAGCCTATAATATAATAGCTATCCTGTGGCATTTAATATTAATATTATATCCACAATGAGACCTCTAAAACTAATATTATAGTTGTTCTGTGGCCTTTAATATTAAAAATGTATCAAAACTTTCTCCCTGAACATGAAATAGTAGCTGTAGCTGCTCTTTGGTCTTTAAATACTATACTATATAGTTCATCCATTAGCAATTAGAGTTAATGTAATAGCTTGCCTATGACCATATTACTATGATAGTCAATCTAAAATAATGTAATTGCTCCCTTGTGACCTGTAATACTTACATGATATGCAAACTATGGCATCTACATCTAATAAAATAGCAGTCTACTGGCTCTTAATACTTATGTAATGTGTATATTCTTAAGTAATATAGTAACTGCATTGTTGTCTTTAATGCTAATATTTTATCAAGCATATAAACTCTTAAACTAATACTGTAGCTGCCCTGTGAACTTTATTATTAATAAATTATCCATACTGTTGCATCTAAGAGAGACATAAGAGCTAACCTGTGGCTGTTAATATTGAAGTAATATCCACACCACAGCATGTAAAGTTAATAACTGCCCTGTGGTTTTACTATTATCAAGATATCCATAGTATAACATGTAAAATTAATATGCTAGTTTTCCTGTAGCCTTTACTATTAATATAATATACATGACATAGCATCCAAAATTAATGAAATAGTTACATGGCAGACTTTCACACTAAAATGATAATCTATGTTTTATGTGTACTGTGCTTAATTATTAACATCATGTCCAAACTATAAGAAAAGAAACTAATATATGACCTGTGGTTTTTAATGCTAATAACCACCAAAAGCTAATATAACAGCTGCCACATGCCTTTTAATAATAACATAATAAAATATCCATAGTTTAGCAAGTAAAATTAATATAACTTATTCTGGTTATAATACTATTTTGACATCACTATGTAGCATGTAAAATTAATACCATTTCTTCCCTGTGGCCTTTTATGTTAATATGATATCCATACTATGACATCCAAATCTAATATAAAGTCTGCCTTGTACATTTGTAGAAAATGATAACCCATTTTATATGCCTGTGGCCTTATTGGGAACATGATGTCCATATTATAGTATCAAAACTTGATAAAATTGCTGCCTGGTCAACATCCACTGTGCTTTGCCAAATCTTCATGTGTATTTGGAAGGCATTTATCAGGCTTTATTGCAGGCACTCTAAAGAGCAGGGAAGTATGTAATAAAGCCCCTTGATGGAGCTTATGCTTCTAACAAGACAGAAGTGGGTAGTGGGTGAATCACCAATTAGGTCAGTGCTCTACCACTGAGCTGCTTCCCCATCCCTGATCTCTATTAATTATTGTTTAAGACAGGCACTCCTTAAATTGCCCAGTCTGACCTGGAACTTGGAATACTTCTGCCTCAGCTTCCTGAGTCACTGGGATTTCTAGCAAGTACCACCATGACCAGCTGGAAACATTCATAAGTCATGTTTACTAAGTAAAACTTACGTAGAATATAATTTGCCAGGTTTAGTGTTGAGTTCTATGATTTTTTCTTTCTTTTGGTACTGGGAATTAAACACAGGGTTCTCTACCACTGAGCTACATCCCCAAAACTTTTTATTTTTTATTCTGAGACAGGATCTCACTACATTGATGAGATTGGCCTTCAAAATTTCAATCCTCCTTCCTCAGCCTCTCAAGTGACTGGGATTACAGGCATGTACTACTGCATGTGTCCTACATGATAATTTCTTAATGAGGTCTCTTCTCTTTTCCAGCTACACTACTGGAAATTGAACCCAGGGACAATGTACCACATCTATGTGCTACATATCTACCCTTTTTAACTTATTTATTTTAAGGTAGAGTTTCCTAAATTGCTGAGGCTGACCTTGAACTTGGAATCATTTTGCCTTAATCTGCTGAGTGACCGGAATTACAGGTGTGTGTCACTGTGCCCAGCTAATATTACTAATATTATTATGATTTTTAATCTTTTTTATTTTATCTGTTGCATAAGCAATTCATTTTGTTTATCTATTGTGTAGGTGGAAAAAAACATTTCTATAAGAATAGTGGCATAATATATTGTTAACAACAAGAAACAGCTCAAGTGTATAATAGTTATAGAATGAATAAGTAAGCATCAGAATAATTATAACAAATAAAAAGGCAAATGTGGAAAACAGTAGATTCATACTTTTTATTTATTTTATTTTTTTTGTGGTGGTGGGAATTAAACCCAGGGCCTCATGTGTTTTAGGAAAGCAGTCTACCACTGAGCTACACCCTCAACTCTCATGAAACCTTTTGCATGAATATGACAGTAGTAAAACTTCTAATACTACTTATCCATTTTTAGTTGCCAGTGGAACTTTATTTTTATTTATTAATGTATGGTGCTGAGAATGGAACCTAGGTTCTCACACATGCTAGGCAAGCACTCTGCCACTAAGCCACAACCCTAGCCCCTATCCATTAATTTTTGCAAAGAACTTTGTGTGTTTAAAAGTTTAGAATTTGAAGTCATACTTTACAATTTTTTTCTTTAACTTAGAAGATTGTTATTTTAGGGTGAAAATGTAGCATAGAAAGTAGGTACCATAAGTTTCTTAACAACTAGGTTAGTTTGAAGATGACTCTGTGGTGTCCTTGGCAGCAAGACAGATGGTGCATCCTCTCAAGCTGGCTGTCTGGAAGTGAAGCCCCAACAACTTAATTGCTAGTGGGACCTCACTCCAGTCAAAGAGAACAATTCAAAGTCTTCCCATTTTGCTTCAATGAAATAGCATTTTGTATCTCAATCTTTTGAAGTCAGCCTGACCTAACTCTATTACCATACCAAACTTAGAGTCAGATTTTCTTATAAGATCTTTTATCATAATGAATAACACAGATTTATTGAAGATTAGATTACAGGATGTCACAGATGCCTGGAGAAGATGGTTGATATTAAATAACAGGCACTTCAATGTTAAATGAAAATAGAAACATGGATATTGTTGGTGAAGATATTCTGCATTTTCTTTTAGGGCATGTCCTGGGATAGGATGGGTGAAATATTTTAGAGTTTTGATTTCCTTCTTACATGGTTTATGGTCAGCAAAACACCAAGGTATTTATATTATTTAATTTTTTTGCAGTACTGGGCACTCCACCTAGCTCTTCAGGACAGTGGGCAGGTTCTCTACTGCTGAGCTACATCCCAGTCCCAAGGTGTTTTTTAAAGTGTGGGCAGGAAAAAACACTGCTATGGATTTGGTTTACATGTATTCTTTAAAAAAATAACTGTCTTTCTAGTTACATTTTGGAAATTTTATTATTTTAACATCTCTATCTGCACTAAAATATTTTTAAAATGTGACCATATCCAATTTTGTATTGAGAGAAAGCCACATTTACATACTGTTGGATTTTAAGATTAATTTTTAAACTAATTTATCAAATATGAAAACAGGGTTAAGCTCATCAGTCATCAATGTGTTGCTGAAACTTTGTAATTTAAACCTGTGGAAAGATGTTTCACTTTATTTTTTTTCTCTTTTAGCATATCGGTCTCTATAAAGCAATATAGATATGAAACCTGACTGCTATACTTTTAAGAATTACATTGGGAAAGGGACACTACATTTTTTTAGCAATGTCCCCCTTGTTTTTTCTTTCATTTAACAAATAAAAGGTAAAAAGTGAAATGTTACAGCTGAGAAATATGAAACAGTGTATTTAATAAAAACTATTTTTCAGAACTCGCTAAAATAATGAACTGAGGAGATTCCTGTGGACACATAGGACTTGTCTATGTTTTGATTGCAGTTTAATAATTTTCCAATTGAACTAAAGTCATAGCAATGTTGCATTTTAATCACATGCATACATTTAGTTAACCAAACTTTTAAATCACAGATTGATATGTGCTAATATATAACCTGATGCTAATATAACAGCTGCTATATGCACATTAATAATAACATAATAAATTATTCATAGTTTAGAAAAAATTAATATAACTTATTCTGGTTATAATACTATTTTTTTTTTATTTGGTGCTGGGGATCCAACCCAGGGCCTTGTGCTTACAAGGCAAGCACTCTACCGACTGAGCTATCTCCCCAGCCCCTATAATACTATTTTGATATCAAATTGTAGCATATAAAATTAATATCTTTGCTTCCCTGTGACCTTTTATGTTATTATGCTATCCATACTATAACATTCAAATATAATGTAAAGGCTACCTTGTGCATTTGCAGAAATTGATAATCCATTTTACATGACTGTGGCCTTTTTGGGAACATGATGTCCATATTGTAGTATCAAAACTTGGAGGTTTAGCACCTAAACCCTCTTAATGAGCAGTAAAACAAAAGCAAAATTTCAGCTGGTTTCCTTGTAGACTTTAACAGTTAAGTACACACAGCAGTCTAATGTTAATGTACATACTTTCAAAAGTACATTATATACATTGTAGAAAAGTACATAATGAGAAAAACATTGCTCATTGTATAACAACATGAGGACTAAAAAGAATTCTTCAGATATAATCCACTATGTGTTGTCTACTGAGAGAACTTACAAGACATGGCTCCACTGTTTTTTTTTTTCTTTTGTTTATAACATTGCTGAGGAAGTTAAAAAAGAAGAAGATAAAACCTCACTAGTTAAGCAAATTTGAAGGATAACTTGATGTCCTCTTCACCAGCTCTCTTCAGAGCAAGACTTGTGGAAGAACCCTGAGTTTTCTGCAAAGACTTCATTGTTACTTTTCTAAAGAGCAGACAATAAATTTCACTGGCAGATTGCCCACTTTCCAAAGCACCAAAAATGATGCTTTTCCAATTTTGTCAACACTTTGGCAGACTACACTTAAAAATAATCTGCCAAAAGCTTTCTGCACAACATTGCTGGTTCCTCTATTCCAATACAGTTTCCTGTAGTTGTACCTTACTGTTTGTCTGTTTATGTAAGCAGGGAGAACAGAGCATTGATCCACAGCTTTCAGGAAGTGCAGACTTTCAGTCACCAGGGCCAAAGGAGCAGCATGCATTAGGTTCCAGTATGTACAGGCTGTCTGCTGCTCCCCTAATGTCCCTTGCCCTGCCTTGTCCCCAGGGGACTAAGGATATCCACATGGCCCTGGGCCCTGGTAGTGGTTTTGTGGAAGGGAATACTCTTTGTCCCTAAAATGTGAGCTCTTTCTATGGTTATCAAAATTGCAAAAATTTTAAAAGTAATAAAATATCAAAGTTATAACATTTTGGAGTCCCACATTCATGCAGTATTTTAAGGTCATGATAACACTGAAAATTTTGGAGTCCCACATTCATGCAGTATTTTAAGGTCATGATAACACTGTAATGAACAAAGACTTGCCAATGTGGGCATCAAAAAACATTATAAACATTCACAAATTACTTGTTTGCCAACAGTCAAAAGACAAGTACCTAGAACAGGATAAAATACAAAGTATGTAAATATATGGAAAAATATTTAGTATTCTAGAATTGGTGGGTAGGGATGCATACATTTTTAAATGTTGCACAGAACTTACCAAAAAATCATCTATGTGAGGAGTGTTATGCAGCTTAACCTTAAGCAGCAGAGTCTAAGTACAACTCCTTTTGCATCCTCAAAACTTTGTAGCTGAGAAATTTATTTCATTTAATGTTAGAATTAAATTTCTTCTCTTACTAGGGTCACAAATATTTTTTCTTATATCTATAAATTACTTGAGCATCTGTGAAAGAGTACTTTGATTTGTCAGTTTGACTTTAGCAAGCTAAAGGGCATGCATCCAATCACCAGCACCAAAATTAAATGAATAAAAGTTTTGAAAGAGGTAGGAATAAAGGAAGTCATCTTTTTACTTCATTCTTTCTTAGGACAGTCCTTGCCAACACAAAATGTATAAAGAGGAATTTGCATTTTCTTGTACTTTTCTATGTAGAAGTGAAAGAAAACCCTTCATCTGTTTTTATAGATATTACACATAAATTTTTATGTGTAGGGCTTATTACATAAATGTAATTGTAGGTTAATTCTTCTTTAGTAGCATGCTGACAAAAAAGAAGAGAGCAAGTGTAAAAGATTTTTATTACTGCCAAAGTATTGGTTTACTTCATAAATTTTACTTAAAAAACTGAACTCAAGGGGCTAGGGCTGTGGCTTAGTGGCAGAGCACTTGCCTAGCATATGTGAGGCACAGGGTTCGATCTTCAGCTCCACTTATGAATAAATGAATAAAATAAAGATCTATCAACATCTAAAAAAATTTAAAAATACTGAACTCAAGCATACTTATCTTTTCTTTTATTGTAGTCATTTATACCCATACACTGAATACTTAGTATATAATTGACATAATGTGTCTTAAAACTCTTCCCTGTAAGCCTTATGTTTACTTGATCAGACATTTAAAACTGGAGATAGGACTTAAGTTTAAGTACACACTTTCCTCACACAGAAGCACTTCTGAAGGTAGGAAACTGTAAACTGCCTGTTTTAAAATTTAGGGCAGTATTAAATATTGAACATTGGAAATACCTGATTTGCATATATCCTATGTAAGTCTAAATATTGAATAAAGGGAACCATGCTAATTCATTTGGGTCCTACATTTCCTATCGCTCTAAGTTACTTGAAAGAAAAAAAAAAGAAAAGCAAGTATTTTATTATGTTTTAAACTTGGTCTTTTATTGTTGTTTTACCATTCATCTCTCTTTACCTATAATAATTTTAAGAAAAAACATTAAATTAAATGCCACCCATGTGACAAGAACCACTATAGACCTCTTGTTTGCATTATATTTCACTCAAGGTAAGGCACTGTGGGTTATGTGATGGTTCTTTATTTCATGTATAAATAAAAAAATGAGTGTTCCCAATTATACTTGTAATGCATCCTAAATTTTAGTAGCATCCAAAAGTCAGTGATATTAAAATGATATAAAAAAGAGCATCCAAGACTGACTGAAATACATAGTCCTTAAAAGATATCTGTAAAATCACTATAATAGTACCGTTTTATTAATTGAAATACTCTGTTGATTTATAGTAATAGTAATGATTACAATAGGCAAAAAGGCAACAATTATTGACCTGCTGCATGTTCTAGAAACTGTTCAGATTTTTGCATAGATTCCCATTTAAGAATCACCGTAGTATTCTGGGAGGTAACTAATAACTTTAATCCTTATTTTATTGGTGATAAAATTTAGGGATAGGAGAGCTAACTAGTAAGTCATGGAAGTTAAAGTAGAATTCCAACCAATGTTGAACTAGATTCAAGGGCCATTCTCTTTATAGTCAAGTGAGATGCTCTGTGCTGAAAAGGTGGTTCAGTGATAAATCTCTTACAATACGAGACTCCAGGCTCTGGGGTCCATCCCCAGCACCACAAAAACAGAATAAACAAAAATAAAACATCTGTAGGACCAGGCACAGTAGCTCATGCTTATAATTCTAGTGATTTGGGAGACAGGTAGAAGCATTACAAGTTCAATGACAGCCTGGGCAATTTAGTGAGACCCTGCCTCAAAATTAAAGTAGTATTTAAAAGTTCTAAGGTTATAGCTTTTGGGTCGAGTACCCCTGAGTTCAAACCCTGGAAGTACCAAAAAAAGAAAGGCAAAAGAAAAAGTCAATAGAATAGGCTGCTAAATCATTAATTCAGTACATAATAACAGCTGGTAAATATTGTAATTTCTTCAGAAGATAACAGAGGAATTGCCTGTTATTTAATGTTTATAATTTCATTAATAATTGTAGATTTTTGAAAGCATATTTTATGAGGTCCTAACTTACTTTCATAGGACTGCTCTACCTTATGCCTGTGCCTTTGGCAAAGCAGAAATCCTGGATTTTCTAATAAAGAAGAATTTTAAAATCAACCTCAGTGATCTTGATAGCAACACACCATTGATGCAGATAGAGGTAACCATGGGTTTCTGTAGGAAAAAATTTGATTGAAATTCTTAGGAGAAAAATTGATTAATTCAATTCAAATATGATTAATTAGTAAAACATGAAATATTTTTCTTTGATTCTCAAAACTTAGAGTTTATTTCTTGGTATAAAATCAACAGGCACTTCAGTACATGGAAGAGCAGTGTGCAAATATCCTATTAGAACATGGTGCCAATCCACATGCTCACAACATCAGGAATGAAACATCTCTCCACCTGGCTGTAGTTTTTAAGTCACCATTTTTAGTGGAAAAACTGATTTCACTCAATGTGAATTTGTAAGCCAAAACCAAGGTATACACCAGACACCATTATTTCCAAAATACTTAAACTATGTTTATTTTGACTGTGACATTGGTTGACGAATGTGGATTTTTATGCAGATTTGTTTTTTTAAATTAGAATGTAAACAGTTGTTAAAATGTCTCTTCCTCTTTTTCATTTTTTTAAACTCATGAATATAATTAGTTTACCTCTAAAAGTTGTCTGTATTTAAAATTAAGGATACTCATTCAGAAGTCTGAAATTTAAGCTTCTCTTAAGAACCAATGTGCCCCTATAAGCCCCATTACTGTGTAGTGAGGGTGTGCCCTGTGCCTCCTGCATAGCATGGATGAGTATTCTGTTTTCTGCTGTCAAAATGTAGCATTCACTCAGATGACCCACTTTTCCTCAATAAATAAGTATACATTTCCTATTTTAGAGTATATTATACAGATTTCATGGTTCTCTTGAGAGTTTCTATTAATTTACAAGAATCTGGCCTATAAAATAATTTATAAATCTCTTTGAAATGGATTAAGGTTTAGAATTTAGAAATTGGCAATTACTATATTTTAATTTTTTTTTACATAGGTCAATGTTTGATTCATTCTGTTATTTTTTCCCCTTCCCCCCCACCCATCCCACCCCTCTTTTCCCTCTATACAGTCCTTCCTTCCTCCATTCTTGCCGCCCTCCCTAAACCTAACTCTAACCCTAACACTAACCCCTCCCACCCCCCATTATGTGTCATCATCCACTTATTAGCGATATCATTCGCCCATTGGTTTTTTGAGATTGGCTTATCTCACTTAGCATGATATTCTCCAGTTTCATCCATTTGCCTGCAAATGCCATAATTTTATCATTCTTTATGGCTGAGTAATATTCCATTGTATGTATATACCACAGTTTTTTTATCCATTCATCAATTGAAGGACATCTAGGTTGGTTCCACAATCTGGCTATTGTGAACTGAGCAGCTATGAACATTGATGTGGCTGTATCTCTGTAATATGCTGATTTTAAGTCCTTTGGGTATAGACCAAGGAGTGGGATAGCTGGGTCAAATGGTGGTTCCATTCCGAGTTTTCTAAGGAGTCTCCACACTGCTTTCCAGAGTGACTGCACTAATTTGCAGCCCCACCAGCAATGTAAGAGTGTACCTTTCTCCCCATATCCTCGCCAACACCTGTTGCTGCTTGTATTCTTGATAATCGCCATTCTAGTTGGGGTGAGATGGAATCTTAGGGTGGTTTTGATTTGCATTTCTCTTATTACTAGAGATGTTGAACATTTTTCCATATGTTTGTTGATTGCTTGTAGATCTTCTTCTGTGAAGTGTCTATTCATTTCCTTAGCCCATTTGTCAATTGTATTATTTACATTCTTGGTGTAGAGTTTTTTGAGTTCTTTATAGATTCTGGAGATTAGTGCTCAATCTGAAGTATGAACGGTAAAGATTTTCTCCCACTCTGTAGGCTCTTTCTTTGCATTGCTGATAGTTTCCTTTGTTGAGAGAAAGCTTTTTAGTTTGAATCTATCCCAGTTATTAATTCTTGCTTTTATTTCTTGTGCTATGGGAGTCCTCTTGAGGAAGTCTGGTCCTAAGCCGACATGTTGAAGCTCTGGACCTACTTTTTCTTCTATAAGATGCAAGGTCTCTGGTCTGTTTCCGAGATCCTTAATCCATTTTGAGTTTAGTTTCATGCATGGTGAGAGATATGGTTTTAGTTTCATTCTGTTGCATATGGATTTCCAATTCTCCCAGTACCATTTGTTGAAGAGGCTATCTTTTCTCCATTGCATATTTTTGGCCCCTTTGTCTAGTATGAGAAAATTGTATTTATTTGGGTTTATGTCCGTGTCCTCTATTATGTACCATTGATCCACCTTTCTATTTTGGTACCAATACCATGCCATTTTTGTTACTATTGCTTTGTAGTAGAGTTGAAGATCTGGTATTGCGATACCCCCTGCTTCACTCTTCCTGCCAAGGATTGCTTTAGCTATTCTGGGTTTTTTATTCTTCCAGATGCATTTCATAATTTCTTGCTCTATTTCTGTAAAGTACATCGTTGGGATTTTAATTGGAATTGCATTGAATCTGTATAGCACTTTTGGTAGTATGGCCATTTTGACAATATTATTTTTTCCTATCCAAGAACATGGGAGATCTTTCCATATTCTAAGGTTTTCTTTAATTTCTTTGTTTAGTGTACTGTAGTTCTCATTGTAGAGGTCTTTCACCTCTTTTGGGAGATTGATTCCCAAGTATTTTATTTTTTTCAAAGCTATTGTGAATGGGGTAGTTTTCCTGATTTCTCTTTCTGAAGATTCATCGCTTATGTATAAAAATGCCTTAGATTTATGTGCATTGATCTTATATCCCACTAATTTACTGAATTCACTTATGAGATCTAAAAGTTTTCTGGTGGAATTTACTGGTTTCTCTAAGTATACAATCATATCATCAGCAAATAGGGATAGTTTGGGTTCTTCTTTTCCTATTCGTATCCCTTTAATTTCTTTGGTCTGTCTAATTGCTCTGGCTAGATTTTCAAGGATGATATTTAATAGAAGTGGTGAAAGAGGACATCCCTGCCTTGTTCCAGTTTTTAGGGGGAACGCTTTCAGTTTTTCACCATTTAGAATGATATTAGCCATGGGCTTAGTGTAGATGGCCTTTGTAATGTTAAGGAACGTTCCCACTATCCCTATTTTATCACGTGTTTTGAGCATGAAGGGGTGCTGTATTTTATCAATTGCTTTTTCTGCATCTATTGAAATAATCATGTGATTCTTGACTTTAAGTCTATTGATATGATGAATTACATTTATTGATTTCCTGATGTTGAACCAACCTTGCATCCCTGGGATGAAACCCACTTGATCTTGGTGCACTATCTTTTTAATATGTTTTTGTATGTGATTTCCTAAAATTATGTAGAGAATTTTTGCGTCGTTGTTCATTAAGGATATTGGTCTGAAATTTTCTTTCCTCGATGTGACTCTGTCTGGTTTAGGTATCAGGGTAATATTGACTTTATAGAATGAGTTTGGGAGGGTTCCCTCTTTTTCTATTTTATGGAATACTTTGAGAAGTATTGGAATGAGCTCTTCTTTAAAGGTTTTGTAGAATTCGGCTGAGAACCCATCTGATCCTGGACTTTTCTTTGTTGGTAGGCTATTGATGACTTCTTCTATTTCATTACTTGAAATTGGTCTATTTAAATTATGTATGACCTCCTCGTTCAGTTTAGGCAATTCATATGTCTCTAGAAACCTGTTGATGTCTTCAAAATTTTCTATTTTGTTGGAGTATAGATTTTCAAAATAGCTTCTAATTATGTTTTGTATTTCAGTCATGTCTGTTGTGATATTTCCTTGTTCATTCCAAATTTTAGTGATTTGGGTTTTCTCTCATCTTCTCTTTGTTAGTGTGGCTAATGGTTTATCAATTTTGTTTATTTTTTTGAAGAACCAACTATTTAGTTTGTCAATTTTTTGTATTGTTTCTTTTGTTTCAATTTCATTGATTTCAGCTCTGAGTTTAACTATTTCCTGTCTTCTACTACTTTTGGTGTTGGTCTGTTCTTCCTTTTCTAGGGCTTTGAGCTGTAGTGTTAGGTCATTGATTTTTTGAGTTTTACTTCTTTTATTAAATGCGCTCCATGAAATAAGTATTCCTCTAAGTACTGCTTTCATAGTGTCCCAGAGATTTTGATATGATGTTTCTTTGTTCTCATTTACCTCTAAGAATTTTTTAATTTCCTTCCTAATATCTTCTGTTATCCATTCTTCATATAATAGCATATTGTTTAATCTCCAGGTGTTGGAGTAGTTTCTGTTTTTTACTCTTTCATTTATTTCTAACTTCAATCCATTATGATCTGATAGAATACAAGGTAGTGTCTATCTTCTTGTATTTGCTGACATTAGCTTTGTGGCATAATATATGGTCTATTTTAGAGAAGGATCCATGTGCTGCTGAGAAGAAAGTGTATTCACTCTTGGTTGGATGGTATATTCTATAAATGTCTGTTAAGTCTAAATTATTGATTGTGTTATTGAGACCTATGATTTCTTTGTTCAATTTTTGTTTGGAAGGTCTGTCCAGTGGTGAGAGAGGCGTGTTAAAATCACCTAGTATTATTGTGTTATGGTCTATTTGGTTTCTAAAATTGAGAAGGATTTGTTTAACATACATGGATGAGTCACTGTTTGGGGCATAGATGTTTGTGATTGTTATATCTTGCTGATTTATGCTTCCCTTAAGCAGTATGAAATGTCCTTCTTTATCCTTTCTGACTAACATTGGCTTGAAGTCCACATTATCTGAAATGAGGATGGATACTACAGCTTTTTTGCTGAGTCCATGTGCATGGTATGTTTTTCCCCATCCTTTCACCTTTAGTCTATGCGTATCTCTTTCTATGAGTTGCGTCTCTTGCAGGCAACATATTGTTGGATCTTTCTTTTTAATCCAATCTGCCAGTCTTTGTCTTTTAATTGATGAATTCAGGCCATTAACATTCAGGGTTATTATTGAGATATGATTTGTATTCCCGGTCATTTGGTTCCTTTTTAAAATTTTATTTATTTATTTATTTATGTATTTTTTGACACATCTTGGTTCCTCCTTTATTTGACAATTCCTTTAGGGTAATTCCTCCCTTTGCTGATATGCTTCTTTGTTTTTTATCTCTTCCTCATGAAATATTTTGCTGAGAATGTTCTGTAATGCTGGCTTTCTTTTTGTAAATTCTTTTAGCTTTTGTTTATCATGGAATGATTTTATTTCATTGTCAAATTTGAAGGTAAGTTTTGCTGGGTATAAGATTCTTGGTTGGCATCCATTTTCTTTCAGAGCTTGAAAAATGTTGTTCTAGGCCCTTCTAGCTTTTAGGGTCTGAAATGAAAAATCTGCTGATATCCTTATTGGTTACCCCCTGAAAGTAATTTGGTTCTTTTCTCTCACAGCCTTTAAAATTCTGTCTTTATTTTGTATGTTAGGTATTTTCATTATAATGTGCCTTGGTGTGGGTCTGTTGTAATTTTGTGTATTTGGAGTCCTATAAGCCTCTTGGAATTGATCTTCCATTTCATTCTTCAGATTTGGGAAATTTTCTGATATTATTTCATTGAATAGATTATTCATTCCTTTGGTTTATTTCTCTAAGCCTTCCTCAATCCCAATAATTCTTAAATTTGGCCTTTTCATGATATCCCATAGTTCTTGCAGATTCTGTTCATGATTTCTTACCATGTTCTCTGTTTGTTCAACTTTGCTTTGGAGATTAAATATTTTGTCTTCAATATCTGAAGTTCTGTCTTCCAGGTGTTCTACCCTATTGGTTATGCTTTCTATGGAGTTCTTAATTTGGTTTATTGTTTCCTTCATTTCAAGGATTTCTGTTTGGTTTTTTTCAATATCTCTAACTCTTTATTGAAATGATCTTTTGCTTCCTGTATTTGCTCTTTTAACTGTCGACTGGTGCTCTCATTCAATGCCTGCATTTGCTCTTTCATCTCATCATTCAATGCCTGCATTTGCTCTTTCATCTCATCATTCAATGCCTGCATTTGCTCTCTCATCTCATCGTTTGCTTCCCTAATCATTTTAATTATTTACATTCTGAACTCCCTTTCTGTCATTTCTTCTGCCATGCTGTCATTGAATTTGTTTGGGGCATTTTCTTCCCTTGTTTTCTCATATTGTTCAGGAATCAGTGGGTCATTAAGACATTGCAGATTTCCTCTATCGACTTATAATGTCCCTGAAGATTGATAGTATATCCCCTCTTATCCTTCAGTAGCCTGAAATCTTGGAGGAAGTTGATAATGCGGAGCTCCACAAAGAAGCTGCCTCTCTAGGTGTGGTGACCCTCAGGTGGGTCACCCTGCTAGTGGGCAGAGGTGCCTCCACTTGTTGACCAACCGTCATCCAACGGGGAACTAGGCTGCGGGCTGAGGCAAGTCCTGTTTGTGCCTGTGTCTCTGGTTTTACTGTCCTTGTGGGAAAACCTCACCTGGCAGGGAAGACTCACTCGGTGGGGACGTCTTGCTGATCAGTTCCCCTCCTAGAGGTTCCCCTCAATCTACAACTACCACCTGGGCTGGGCTGTCTTCCTCTGCAACGTTCCCAGGGCCCAGACCTACCTCCTGGGCCTGGGAGCCTCACCCTTTGTAGGTGAGTCACCTCTGCCCGCAGTCCTGGAAACTTCGCTCCACCCCTAGGTGTATCTCTGTGCGGCTCTTCCAGCAAGAAGCCACCTAGCTCCTGGGACCCTGCTCTGCACCTAATCGCCTGGCTATGTGGCCCCTCCTTGAGTCGCCACCTGGAGCCCCATAGAATAGCTCCGATACCCATAGACCTGCCACACACCTCCTCTTCCAGACAGTGGCCGGGTTTCTGACGCAGTCACTAGGAGACCAAGCAATTCACTTCGAGTCTCCTCCTCCTGCCAACCGCCCATAGCCCTAGGCAGTCACTCCAAGTCCAAGTGACCCACCCTGTTTCTCCTCTTCCTCCTCCGGGTAGCCCCCTGGGTGTTCAGGAACAGTGGCTCCAAGACCAAGTGACTCACCACGCTCCTCCTCCAGGCAGGCCACCGGTGTTCAGGAGCGGTCGCTTTTAGTCCAATCAACTCACCACTCGCCTCCTCCTCTGGCAACTGCCTGTGGCTCTGATGCAGTCACTCCTAGACCAAGCGACCTGCTGCGCTTCTCCTCCAGGCAGGCCACCGGTGTTCTGGAGCAGTCATTCTGAGTTCAAACAGCTCGCCACGCAGCTCCTCCTCTGGCAACCGCCTGTGGCTCTGATGCAGTCACTCCTAGACCAAGTGACTCGCTGTGCTTCTCCTCTTCCTCCAGGCAACCCCCCAGTGTTCAGAAGAGGTCATTCTGGGTCCAAACAGCTTGCCACGCAGCTCCTCCTCAGGCAGCCGCCCGGAGCCCCAGTGGTTGCTCCGAGTCCACACGCTGTGCTGAGCCGCCTCCTCTACGATGATCCCAGTTGTCTGTGTTTACTGCTCCAGTGGGGGGAGGGGCATCTCACCAGGCAACTCTACTTCACAAAGTTCCCTGCATTTCGTGGCTACCGCCCCATCTGGGATGCCTCCCCAATGGGAGAGACTCACCCAGCGACTTTGAGTTGGTCCCAAGCCTCTCACTATCTCCTCTTTTGAATCTTGCATCCTAGAGCAACGTGAAATGCAGCCGCCCCCTAGTCCGCCATCTTGAAACTCTATATTTTAAATTATTATGATAGTTTTAGAGTTTTACATGGGACTTAGTTTCATCCTGGCAAACTGATGTGGATGGAAATTTATTTTAGTTCTGATGTCCTTGGCCTCCCTCTTTACCTCTCATGTTCCCTCCTTTATCTTATTCTCCTTCCCCTCCCCTGCTGGATATCTTTTTGCTCATCTGTGAGTTTGCATTTGATTGGACACTC
This sequence comes from Sciurus carolinensis, assembly GCF_902686445.1. NCBI lineage: Eukaryota > Metazoa > Chordata > Mammalia > Rodentia > Sciuridae > Sciurus > Sciurus carolinensis. The sequence goes on along the minus strand of NW_025920125.1, from coordinate 1,549,510 downwards.
ATGTTATCTTTCCCTCCTCCCTTGCTTTATTTTACTCTAACTTCCATTTTTGAGAGAAAAGGTTTGACCTTTGAGTTTCTGAATTTGGATAATTTTACATGGAAGGATATTCTCTATTTCCACCTGTTTACCAACAATTGAAATAATTTTATTCATTTTATATGTAGAATGTATATATCATTTATATGATATGTAGTATATATTAATTTATATATTGTATGTATATAATTAATGTTATATAACAAATATGCAATATAACATATATGTTATATATACATATGCATATACACATATATGTGTGCATATACATCTACATTTGTGTATATATATAACATACCTGGATATATCTGGGTCAATTATATAATATAGGTATTATAAATTTGTTATTGTAAATATTGTTGTGGCAGTGTTGTCATAATATGGGAATTTTAGATCTTTCAGGAGAAAAGAAGGAGTGAAATAGTTGGAATATATTGTGGTCATATGCCTATTTTTGATTGTGCTTAGCTATCATGACAGTAGAATGTGTTTTCACATACCATTCATTCATAGGCTATCTCTTCCTCTGTGGTTATACATGATGTGGAGTTAGACTAGTTTTGCTTTCATATATGAACATAGGAAAATTATGTCTGATTTACTCTACGGTCATTCCCACCCCTATTCTCCCTCCTTTCCTTCACTCCACACAGTTCAATGCAGTGAACCTCCTCTCCTCCATTGCTCTGACTATCGTGAGTCAGCATCCAATATTAGACAGAATATTTAGCCTTAGGATTTTTGGGATTGACTTATTTCACTTAGCAAGATAGTCTCAGTTCTATTCATTTACTGGCAAATGCTATAATGTATTTCTTCTTTTTGACTGAATAATAGTCCATTGTATGTATGTGCCACATTTTCTTCATCCATGCATCTGTATAAAGGCATCTAGGTTGGTTTCATAGCTTAGGTATTAAGAAATGAACTGCTGTAAAATTGATGTGGCCATATCACTGTAGTAGGCTAACTTTAAGTCTTCTGGGTATATGCTGAGAGTGGGATAATAGTATCAAATTGTGGATCCATTCCTAGTTTTCTGAGGAATCTCCATACTGCTAATGGGCTACACCAGTTTTCAGGCCCACCAGTAATGTGTGAGTGTAACTTTTCCCCCACATCCTTACTAACATCTATTGTTACTGTAGTCTTTATAATTGCCATTCTGACTGCAGTGAGAGGAAATCTCAGTGCAGTATTAATTTCATTTCTCTAATTGCTAGTGATATTGGATATTTTTTCATATATTTACTGATCACATTTCTTCTGTGAAGTGTCTGTTCAGTTATGTGACCCATTTATGGATTGGGTTATTTGGGGTTGTTTGGTGTTAAGTGTTTTGAGCTCTATGTATATCCTGAAGATTAATGCTCTATCTAAGATGCAGCTGTCAAAGATTTCCTCCCATTCTGTGGGCTGTCTGTTCATGTTCTTGATTGTTTCCCTTGCTGTAATGAGGCTTTTTAGTTTGATACCATCCAATTTATTGATTCCTGATTTTATTTCCTGCACTTTAGGAGTCTTGTTGAGAAAATTGGTTCCTAATGTGATATGATGGAGAATTTGTCCTACATTTTCCTGTAGTAGATGCAATATTTCTGGTCTAATGCCAGTTTGAGTTGAATTTTGCTCAGAGTGAGATATAGGAATTAAATTTCAATCTACTACATATGGATTTTCTGTTTTCCAGTACCATTTGTTGAAAATGCTATTTTTTCTTCAATGTGTGTTTATTGGTGACTTTAGTATGAAATAACTGTATTTATGTGGGTTTGTCTATACATCTTCTCTTCTGTACCATTTGTCTTCCTATCTGTTTTGGTGCCAATACCATGTCTTTTTTGTTACTATTCCTCAGGAGTGCAATTTAAGTTCTGGTATTGGAATGCCTCTTGCTTCACATTTCTCATGGAGGAATGATTTGGTTATTCCCAGTTTCTTTATTTTCCAAATGAAATTTTATGGCTGATGTATCTATTTCTATGAAGAACCCAACTAGAACCTTAATAGGAATTGGATTATATCTGTATAGCACTTTTTGGTATTCTGGTCATTTTTAAAATACACATTCAAAAACATGCAAGATCTTTCCGTCTTCCCAGGTCTTCTCCAAATTTTTTCTTTAGAGTTCTGTAGTTTTCATTGTACAGGTTGTCAACCTATTTTTTGATTGATTTACAAATATTTTGTTTTATTTTTAAGGCTCTTATTTTTAAGGTTTCTATTCAAGAGAGTTTTTTTCTAATTTCTCTTTGATTCATCACCAGTAAATAGGAATGCAATTGATTTATGGGTGTTAATTTTATATCCTGCTACATTGTTGAATTTATTTATTAGCTCTAGAAAATTTCTAGTGTAATTACCTGTGTTTTAAATATAAAATCATATTGTCAGCAAATAGGGATAGTTTGATTTTTTTTCATTCATATCCCTTTAATTTCTTTCTTTCCTCTAACTGCTTTGACTAAAGTTTCCAGAACTATGTTAAATTAAAAAAGTGAAAGAAAACATTCCACTCTTTTTACAATTTTTAGAGGGAACACTTTCAATTATTCTTCATTTAGAATGATGTTGGCCATGGGTTTAGCATATACAGCCTTGACAATGTTGAGGTATATTTCTATGATCCCTAATTTTTCTACATGAATGGATACTCTATTTTGTCAAATGCCTCTTTGGCATTTATTGACATAATCATGAGATTTGTGCCTTGAAATCTGCTGATTTAGTGAATTTTATGTACTGATTTCCATGTGTTGAAACAAACTTGCTTCCTGGGAAGAACCTTACTTGAGCACCATGCACCTTTTAAATGTTTCTTCATATGCAACTTGCCAGTATTATATTGAGAATATTTTAATCTATATTCATCAGAAATAATTATCTGAAAATTTTTTTCTCTGATGTTCTCTTTTGTTTTTGTTTTTGTTTTTTTCAGGATGATACTAACTTTATACAATTGCTTTGGAAATGTTCCCCTTCCTTACTTCATGGAATAAATTGAGAAGTATTGCTGTTTTCTTTGAAGGTCTGGTAGAACTGATTTAAAAATCCATGTGGTCCTGGGCTTTTCTTTCTTGGTAGGCTTTTGATGGCATCTTCAATTTCATTGCTTGAATTTTATCTGTTTAAATTTCTTAAATTTTTCTGATTGAATTTGGGTAGTTCATATGTCTGTAGAAATTTTTGATGTCTTCAACATTTTATTACAGAATAAATTTTCAGAATAGTTTCTGAATATCATCTGTATGTCAGTATTGTCTATGGTGATATTTCATTTATTATTGTGAATTTTAAGAATTTGAATTTTCTCTTTTTCTCGATTGGTTTGTCTAAGGTTTATCAATTTCATTTACTTTTTGAAAGAACCAACTTTCTGTTATGTTGCTAGTTAATTTTTTTGTTTGAATTTTATTTCAGCTCTGATTTTAATTATTCCCTGTCTTCTTTCTTTTCTGGTGCCTTGTGATGAAATGTTAGGTTACTTATTAGGGACTTTCTATTCTTTAAATGAATGAGCTGAATGCAATGGACTCTCCCCTTAGCACTGCCTTCATATTGTCCCAGAGATTTTGATATGTTGTATTTCTAATCTCATTTACTTGTGTTAGTTTTTTAAATTTCATCCTTGATTTCTTCTGCTACTTCAGTCATTCAATAGAGTATTGTTCAGTTTGCAGGTGTTAGAGAAGATTCTGTTTTGTATTTTAATTTTGATTTTTTTTTTTTGGGTGCTGGGGATCGAACCCAGGGCCTTGTGCTTTACAAGTCAAGCACTCTACCAACTGAACTATCTCCCCAGTCCCTTAATTTTGATTTCTAATTTGATTCTATTAGGATCTCATAGAAAGAAAAATTTTACCTCAATTTTGCATATTTGTTAAGAGTTGCTTTGCAGCATAACATATAGTGTATTTTAGAGAAGGATCCATGTGCTGCTGTGAAAAAGGTACCTTCAGTGTTTGATGAATGAAATATTCTATATATGCCTGTTAAGTCTAAATTATTCATTGCATTTTTTAGTTCTCTACTTTCTTTGTTATGTTTTCCTTTGGAGAATCACTCCAGTGGTGAGAAAGGTGTCTTAAAGTTACCCAGTATTATTGTGTTGTGGTCTATTTGATTCTAGAAATTGAGAAAGCTTTGTTTGATGCATGTAGAGTCTCCATTGTTTGGGGCATAAATATTTATGATTGTTATTACTTGTTGATATGTAATTCCCTGAAGCAGTATGAAATGTCCTCCTTCATCCTTTCTGATTAACTTTAGATTGATGTCCACTTTATCTGATATGAAGATAAAATCTCCTGCTTCTTTATGAGATCCACATGAGTTATGTTTCTTTCCATTCTTTTACCTTCAGTCTCTGTATGTCTTTGCTGATTAGGTAAGTGTCCTGGAGACCATGTATTGTTGGGTTGTCTTTTGTAATCCACTCTACCAATCTTTCTATTTTTATTGATGTGTTTAGATCATTAACATTAATGTTGTTATTGAGATGATTTTTATTCACTGTCATTTTGATTTATTTCTGCATTTTAATTTGAATTAGTTTCTCCTTTGATGATTATTCTAATGTAGTTCCTTCCTTTGTTGATCTTCACTTTTATTTTCTTATTTCTTCATTTAATTGAATATGTTTTGTAGCATAGGCTTTCTCCTTGGAATGCTTTTAACTTGTATATCATGGAAGGTTTTTATTTCATCATCAGTTATAAGTTTAATTTTGCTGGGTATAGATTTTTTTGGCTGGAATCCATCTTCTTTCAGAGCTTGATATATAGTGCTCCAAGATTTCTAGATCTGAGGGTCTGGGCTGAGAAATCAGCTGAGATACAGATTGTTTGCCCTCTAAATATGTCTTTTTGGTGATCCAAGATGGCTGATTAGACAGTGACTGCATCCACAGTCACTCCAGAACCCAGGAGTTAAGAAGGGGAGGCATTGAGAGACTTGGACTAAAATAGAGCCACGGGTGAGTCTGCCCACTGGGTAAAGCTCGGCCCGGGTGGCAGGCTCAGATAGAGGTGGCTTATCAGAGCAGGGCAGGGCAGCTAGAGTCTTCCACAGGCAGCCATGCACACTCCAGCAGTGGGCCCCTCCCACACAGCCAGCTTCTCCAGGATCTTGGAGCAGGCCCCCTAGTGAGAGCCTTTCTGATCAGAACAAGCTCCAAGTCCCAGAGCCAGCATGGCATGCTCTGCCCCGCAAGTGGCTTCAGGGACCAGGACAGGGCAGCCAGAGACTTCCCCAAGCAGCCTGGATGCCTGTGGTGGGAGGCGCCTTTCAAGGCTAGCTTCTCGGAGCAGATCGCCCAGTGAGAGCCTTTCTACATAGAGCCAGCCACAAGTCCCTGAGCCAACAGAGAGTTTTGATTCACAAGCAACCTCTGGGATCATGGCAGGGTAGCCAGAGATTTCTACAGGCAGCTCTGCCCACTCCGGCCCCAGGCTCTTTCCACGGGGTGATCCAAGATGGTGGACTAGAGGGTGACTGCATCTCCAGTCACTCCAGAACCCAGGACTCAAGAGGGGAGGCATTGAGAGACTTGGACAAAAACAGAGTCACAGGATGAGTCTCTCTCACTGGGCAAAACTTGACCTGGGCAGCAGGCACAGATAGGGGTGGCTTATAAGAGCAGGTCAGGGCAGCTAGAATCTTCCCCAGGAAGGCTTCCACACTCCAGCAGTAGGCTCCTCCCACACGACCAGCTGCAGAGTGCAGGCCCCCAGTGAGATCCTTTTCAACCAGAGCCAGCTCCAAGCCCTGGAACCGGTAGGGGGATAGGGGCAGCTTTCTTTGGAAGCACTGCATTATCAAGTTCCTCCAGGACTTCAGGCTACTGAAGGCTGGGAGGTGATACACTGGAAATCTACTGGGACATTGTAAGTCAATAGAGGAAATCTGCAGTATCTCAGGGTCCCACTGACAGCTGACCAATATGAGAAAACAAGGGAAGAAAATGTCCCAAAACAAACCTAGATACTACATCAATAAAACCCAATGACAGCACAGCAGAAGAAATGTCAGAAAGGGAGTTCAGAATGTACATAATTAAAACAATCAGAGAAGCAAATGAGGAGATGAAAGAGCAAATGCAGGCATTGAAGGAGGAGATGAAAGAGCAAATGCAGGCATTGAAGGAGGAGATGAAAGAGCAAATGCAGGCATTAAATGATTGCAACAATCAACAGTTAAAAGACCAAATACGGGAAGCAACAGATCATTTCAATAAAGAGTTAGAGATACTGAAAAAAAAAAAACAAACAAACTGAAATACTTGAAATGAAGGAAACAATAAACCAAGTTAAAAACTCCATAGAAACCAAAACCAATAGAATAGAACACCTGGAAGACAGAACCTCAGACATTGAAGACAAAATATTTAATCTTGAAAACAAATTTGAACAAACAGAGAAGATGGTAAGAAATCATGAACAGAATCTACAAGAATTATGGGATATCATGAAAAGGCCAAATTTAAGAATTATTGGTATTGAGGAAGGCTTAGAGAAACAAACCAAAGGAATGAACAATCTATTCAATGAAATATCAGAAAATTTCCAAATATAATGAATGAAATGGAAAATCAAGTTCAAGAGGCTTATAGAACTCTAAATATACAAAATTACAACAGACCCACACTAAGGCACATTATTATGAAAATACCTAACATACAAAAAAGACAGAATTTTAAAGACCATGAGAGAAAAGAATCAAATTACATTCAGACGGGAAACCAATAAGAATATCAGCAGATTTTTCTTTCCAGACCCTAAAACCTAGAAGGGCCTGTAACAACATTTACCAAGCCCTGAAAGAAAACGGATGCCAACCAAGATTCTTATACCCAGCAAAACTTACCTTCAAATTTGACGATGAAATAAGATCCTTCCATGATAAACAAAAGCTAAAGGAATTTACAAAAAGAAAGCCACCATTACAGAACACTTTCAGCAAAATATTCCATGAGGAAGAGATGAAAAACAATGATGCAAATCAGCAACAGAAGGCACTAACCTAAATGAATAGCAAAATAAAGGAGAAACCAAATCATGTCAAAAAACAAATATGAGTCAAATGACTGGGAATACAAATCATATCACAATAATAACCCTGAATGTTAATGGCCTGAACTCATCAATCAAAAGATATAGACTGGCAGATTGGATTAAAAAGAAAAATACAACAATATGCTGCCTGCAAGAGACTCATCTCATAGAAAGAGATACCCAAAGACTAAAGGTGAAAGGATGGGGAAAAACATACCATGCACACGGACACAGCAAAAAAGCTGGAGTATCCATTCTCATTTCAGATAATGTGAACTTCAAGCCAAAACTAGTCAGAAGGGATAAAGAAAGACATTACATGCTGCTTAAAGGAAGCATAAATCAGCAAGACATAACAATCATAAATATCTATGCCCCAACATTGGCTCATCCACATATGTCAAAAAAGCCCTCAAATCCAGAAATCAAATAGACCACAACACAATAATACTAGGCGATTTTAACACACCTCTCTCACCACTGGAGAGATCATCCAAACAAAAATTGAATAAAGAAACCATAGATCTCAATAACACAATCAACAATTTAGACTTAATGGACATATATAGAATATACCATCCAACCAAGAGTGAATACACATTCTTCTCAGCAGCACATGGATCCTTCTCTAAAATAGAACATATTTTATGCCACAAAACTACTGTTAGCAAATACAAGAAGATAGAGATGCTACCTTGCACTCTATCAGATCATAACGGATTGAAATTAGAAATAAATGACAGAATAAAAAACAGAAACTTCTCCAATACCTGGAGATTAAATAATACACTATTATATGATGAATGGATAACAGAAGACATCAGGAGGGAAATTAAAAAATTCTTAGAAGTAAATGAGAACAAAGACACATCATATCAAAAACTCTGGGACACTATGAAAGCAGTACTTAGAGGAAGATTTATTTCATAGGGCACGTTCAAAAAAAGAAGAAGAAATCAACAAATAAACAACTTAACACTACAGCGCAAAGCCCTACAAAAAGAGTGCAAACCAATACCAAAAGTAGTAGAAGACAGGAAATAGTTAAAATCAGAGCCGAAATCAATGACATTGAAACAAAAGAAACAATTGGAAAAATTAACAAAATAAATAGTTGGTTCTTTGAAAAAATGAACAAAATTGATAAACGCTTAGCCACACTAACAAAGAGAAAGAGGGAGAAAACTCAAATTACTAAAATTCGGAGTGAACAAGGAAACATCACAACAGACACGAGTGAAATACAAAACATAATTAGAAGCTATTTTGAAAATCTATACTCCAACAAAACAGAAAACCTCGAGGACATCAACAAATTTCTAGAGACATATGAACTACCTAAACTGAATGAGGAGGACATACACAACTTAAATAAACCAATTTCAAGCAAAGAAATAGAAGAGGTCATTAAAGCCTACCAACAAAGAAAAGTCCGGGACCAGATGTGTTCTCAGCCGAGTTCTACAAAACCTTTAAAGAAGAGCTCATTCCAATACTCCTCAAAGTATTTCATGAAATAGAAGAGGAGGGAAACCTCCCAAACTCGTTCTATGAAGCCAATATCACCCTGATACCTAAACCACACAGAGACACATCGAGGAAATAAAATTTCAGACCAATATCCTTAATAAACATCAACGCAAAAATTCTCAACAAAATTTTAGCAAATTGCATACAAATATATATTAAAAAGATAGTGCACCATGACCAAGTGGGTTTTATCCCAGAGATGCAAGGTTGGTTCAACATTCAGAAATCAATAAATGTCATTCACCGTATCAACAGACTTAAATTTAAGAATCAGATGATTATTTCAATAGATGCAGAAAAAGCACTCGATAAAATACAGCATCCCTTCATGCTCACAACACTAGAAAAAATTGGGGTAGTGGGAACATTCCTTAACATTATAAAGGCCATCTTTGCTAAGCCCATGGCCAATATCATTCTAAATGGTGAAGAACTGAAAGTGTTCCCCCTAAAAACTGGAACAAGGCAGGGATGCCCTCTTTCACCACTTCTATTCAACATTGTCCTTGAGACTCTAGCCAGAGCGGTAAGACAAACCAAAGAAATTAAAGGGATACGAATTGGAAAAGAAGAACTCAAACTATCCCTGTTCACTGATGACATGATTATATCTTTAGAGGAACCTGGAAATTCCACCAGAAAACTTTTAGAACTCATAAGGAAATTCAGTAAAGTAGCAGTTTATAAGATCAATGTTCATAAATCCAATGCATTTTTATACATAAGTGATGAATCTTCAGAAAGAGAAATTAGGAAAACTACCCCATTCACAATAGCATTGAAAAAAATAAAATACCTGGGAATCAATCTCACAAAAGAGGTGAAAGACCTCTACAATGAGAACTACATAACACTAAAAAAAGAAATTAAAGAACACCATAGAAGATGGAAAGATCTCCCATGTTCCTGGATAGGCAGAATTAATATTGTCAAAATGGCCATACTACCTAAAGTGCTATACAGATTCAATGCAATTCCAATTAAAATCCCAATGATGTACCATGCAGAAATAGAGCAAACAATTATGAAATTCATCTGCAAGTAGAAAAAACCTAGAATAGCTAAAGCAATCCTCAGTAGCAAGAGCGAAGCAGGGGGTATTGCAATACCAGATCTTCAACTCTACTACAAACTAATAGTAACAAAAACAGCATGGTATTGGTACCAAAATAGACAGGTAGATCAATGGTACAGAATAGAGAACATGGACACAAACCCAAATAAATGCAATTTTCTCATACTAGACAAAGGGGCCAAAAATATGCAATGGAGAAAAGATAGCCTCTTCAACAAATGGTGCTGGGAAAACTGGAAAACCATATGCAACAGAATGAAATTAAACCCCTATCTCTCACCCTGCTCAAAACTCAACTCAAAATGGATCAAGGACCTCAGAATCAGAGCAGAGACCCTGCATCTTATAGAAGAAAAAGTAGGTCCAAATCTTCAATTTGTTGGCTTAAGATCAGACTTCCTTTACAGGACTCCCTTAGCACAAGAAATAAAAGCAAGAATCAACAACTGGGATAGATTCAAACTAAAAAGCTTTCTCTCAGCAAAGGAAACTATCAGAAATGTGAAGAGAGGGCCTAAAGAGTGGGAGAATATATTTGCCAACCATCCTTCAGATAGAGCGCTAATTTCCAGAATCTATAAAGAATTAAAAAAACTCTACACCAAGAATACAAATAATCCAATCAACAAATGGGCTAAGGGAATGAATAGACACTTCACAGAGGAAGATGTACAAGCAATCAACAAATATATGAAAAAATGTTCAACATCCCTAGTAATAAGGGAAATGCAAATCAAAACTACCCTAAGATTTCATCTCACCCCAATTAGAATGGCGATTATCAAGAATACAAGCAACAATAGGTGTTGGCGAGTATGTGGTGAAAAAGGAACACTCATACATTGCTGGTGGGGTTGCAAATTAGTGCAGCCACTCTGGAAAGCAGTATGGAGATTCCTCAGAAAACTTGGAATGGAAACACCATTTGACCCAGCTATCCCACTCCTTGGCCTATACCCAAAGGCCTTAAAATCAGCATACTACAGAGATACAGCCACATCAATGTTTATTGCTGCTCAATTCACCATACCCAGATTGTGGAACCAACCTAGATGCCCTTCAGTTGATGAATGGATAAAGAAACTGTGGCATATATATACGATGGAATATTACTTCGCAATGAAGAATGATAAATTTATGGCATTTGCAGGCAAATGGATGAAATTGTATATTATCATGCTAAGTGAGATAAGCCAATCTCAAAAAACTAAAGGATGAATGATCTCGCTGATAAGCGGATGAGGACTTATAAAGGGTGGTGGGAGGGGTTAGCATTAGGTTTAGGGTTAGGTTTAGGGTTAGGGATAAGGAGTGTGGTAAGAATGAAGGAAAAAAGAACTGTATAGAGGGAAAAGAGGGGTGGGAGGGGTGGGGGGAAGGGAAAAAAATGAATCAATCATCATTGCCCTATGTAAACATATGATTACACAAATAGTATGCCTTGTCTCCATGTACAAATAGAGAAACAACAAGTATCCCATTTGTATACAATAATAATAAAAGAGTGATAAATATGCAGGTTATGAAAAATGGTAAACTACATTACAAAATAATTTTCACTGGAGAACATGGAATGCAAAATTATTTATATACTATGTAGGTAATGATGCAAAAATTATGTTCAATGTTGGTAAATATGAGAAAGGCCAGCAAGAAATAGAAATCACTGTATTTAGGGGAAGATGTAGAAATATAATTTTCTATAAGGTTGTTTTACTAATAAATTGAAAATGTCAAACCAAAAAAATTAATAAATAAATAAAAAATAAATGTGTCTTTTTGATTTTCTTTTGCAATCTTTAAAATTCTATCCTTAATCTCTATGTTGGGCATTTTCATAATAATATAACTCTGTGTGGGTGTGTTCTAATTTTTTTTATATATATTTGGAGTTTTATAATCCTCTTGCATCTGATTTTCCTTTTTATTCTTTAGGTTTGGGAAATTTTCTGATATTTCTTTTTAATTTCTTAAAAAATTTGTTCTAATTAGTTGTATATAACAGTAGAATGCTTTTATGCATATTGATAAATCATACATAAATGGAGTGTCATCTCATTTTTCTGATTATACATTTTGTAGGATCACATCAGTCAATTCATTTATGTACATGAGGTATTAATGTCTGTTTTACTCTTATCACTCTGACTCTATTTCATTGAAAATACTGTGTATTCATTTGGTTTCTCTCTTTAAGCCTTCATCTAACTCAATAAATATTCAATTTGATCTTTCCAAGTTATCTCATATTTTTGGAAATTTATATTTATGGACTCCTAGCATCTATTCTCTGTGGTCAACTTTATTTTCAAGATTACATATTTTGCCTTCATTATCTAAAATTCTGGCTTCTCAGTGGTCTAGTCTGTTGGTCATGCTTTGAGTTGAACACTTAATTTGGTTCATTGATACCTTATTTTCAAGTATTTCTGCATGATTTTTGTTTAGAATCTATCTGTTTATTGAAATGAACTTTCATTTTCTGCATTTTTCCCTGATATCACTCCTTCAACATCATTTTCCTCACAGATTAATTTATATACATTCTAAACTCCTTTGTCATTTCTTCCTCTATGGTGGTGATGGATTCTGTTATTAAAGTGTCTTGATTTGTTTGGGGTGATTTGTTTCCTCGCTTTATCATGTTGTTTTCATGTCAACTCATGTAAAAGTATGGATGTAAAACAGTAGTTTTTCTACTCTGTAGACTAGAGTGTCCCTGAGGGTTTCCATTACTTATAATTTAAGAGTGATAACAACCAATCAAAACTATATACAGCATCAAACCCAGTAATTCCTGCTGTGACATCTACAATTTTGTCACAATAAATAGAAAATATACAATGAGTTCTTGTGAACGATAAAAACACCAGCTTTATAAAATGACTTATAATTTTGAATGTTGGGCAGGGAGAGAATGGAAGTAATGTAGGATGTGATGATTTTGAGGGAGGGGGAGAGAAGATAGAAGCAAAAAGTTAAAAGAAGAATGAAAGAACTATAGAGATTGGCTATTAGCAAAAGAAAAAGGAGAAAGAGGTTCAAGAGTAACAGATGAAAGAAAACATATATAAAGTAAAGGTTTTAAAAATTAAAAGTAAATACAAAAATGAAAGAATAAAAATCAAGGTTGAAATATATTAATCAAACTTCCTAGTCTCCAAAAAACTGATCTATGGAAAATAAGTAGTTTCAAATGATCTGGAAATGAGAAAAGAAAAATCCAAATATAAATATGTGTAAATATATATGAACCATTAAGGTCTCCATTAGGAAGAGAAAAGATATAAGGGGAAAAAAGACCTTGATGAAAAGTTAAAGAATTGTTTTCATTGGAGTTCAAAATATTCTCATTTCCCTACTTAATAGTTAAGTGGGGTTCCTGGATTGTGATGCTTGCTGTACCCTCAAGGTGGAGTTGCAATTGTGAGAGACAATCCTGTTAATGGAAATGCTGGGTACAGGGTTTGGGCATAGGTAGGGTCTAGGCTCTTTCACTGAATGCCAGTTGGCCTGGAGATTCTCAATAACTGAACCCCCAGAGCTCAGAAATTGCCAGTCCCTCCTGGAAGTCTGCCACCCAGGATCTCCCCTGGGGCCCATTTGTGTGGTGTAGGAGCCAATTCTTAGTTCACTATGTCACCTGCTGACTGCATACTTCATGGTGTCAAGCTCAGTGTCCAAACTCAGTTTCTCCCACACCCACCTTTTTAATTCCTGGCCAGATGTCTGTCTCCCAGTCCACCTTGCAATATTAGAGGAGAGGGGGAGTGCCAGGTGGAATTCCATGACCAATTTTTCTCTGTTTAAACCTCATATTTTTAATATTCTCTTTGCAACTTGGGTACACTCTTTGTTATGCATTTTGCTTTGGCCTGACCTGTATTTTGGGCCAGACTCAGGTTTGTTAGAACTTGGTACCCATAGTTATCAGTCCCCAATATGTGGCCTCAAAACTGTTCCTTCCTTAGTCCTCCATATGCCACACAAAGAAATGTGGTTGGTTTTCCATACAAGACTGCTGTGAAGTGAAACTTTACATTTAGTGAGATAGTGGCTTTGATCTGCAAACACTGTATACAGGCATGTCTCACTCCTCCTAAAAGTGTGGGTTTCCTTGATTCCCTTATCTTTCCACTGGGCCCTGAGAGGGGCCACTCTGGTGTCTCCAGCTGCAGCAGCTGCTATGGCACTGGATGTTTCTTCCTCATTTTATCTGCTTTGATAGTCCAGTATTAAGTTCCAGTAAAGTGACACCCTTATTTTGTTCTCCAACCTCACTGAGAAGCTGCCTATCTTCTTTCTTGGTTTCACACCATGGAGTAGCTAGGAAAGTGACCTTCTCTATCCCACCACCTTGAAACCTCCCAGGCATCCCTAGCCTTTTAAAGACTCCCCACACTGCCCCCCAAGTGATATGTCTGCAGTTCACCCACAATGCACAGATGCTCCTTTCTCCCCACAACCTCACTGGGTTTTACTGATTTCTGTGTTCTTGATCATTACCATTCTGACCACAGTGTGATTGAATCATATGTAGAATTTCCTTGATTGCTACAGATGTTGAACATTTTTCCTATTTTTGTTGTCCAATTGTGTGTCTTCTTTTGAGTCATTTCTGCACAGTTGCTTGCCCTTCTATTGATTGGGTATCGTTTTGGTGGGTTTTAGTTCTTGTGTATTCTGGATATAAGTTCCCCATTGAAGGAATTAATAGGGAATTAATGTAATTAAAAGGAATGAAAGAAATTGCCTAGATTTTATCTCCTTCTGTAGTTTTTAATCATTTCCTTTGCAGTGCAGAAACTTTTCAGTTTGGTGTCATTCCAAATATTAATCCTTGGTTTTACTTTTTGCACTTTATAGGGCTTCATAAGGAAGCTGATGCCAGCACTTTTACGTCAGAGTGTTGACACTGTGTTTTCATCTAGCAGCTGAAATTATCAGGTCTAATTTTTAATCTTTGATCCATTTCAATTTGAGGAATGTGCAGAGTGAAAGACCAGGGTCTAATTTTGCTTTTCTATAAACACCTCTGCATTTTTCCCAGCACCATTTATTATAAAGTGTGTCATTTCCCTAAGATACATTTTTGGCAACTTTGTCAAATACCATATGACTAGAGGTTTGTAAATATTTTTGCTGCTAAGGTTCTGTTGTACAATTTTAGATTAAAGAATTTTATGTCTCCTGCTTCAATTATCTTGCTTAGTATTGTGTAGCTATTCTGGATTTCTTATTCTTCCAAGTAAATCTAAGAGTTGATTTTTCCTCTGTCCAGAAGGTAATTTGTATTTTAATTTGTATTGTATTGGATCTGTATATTGCTTTTAGTTGTTTGGCCTTTCTGATGATATTGTTTCAGCCTGTTCAAGAACATGTGATGTCTTTCCATTTTCTCAGTTCTTAAATGTTCTTTTTCTTCAGTGTTCTATTATTTGTGTTGAAGAGCTCTTTTGCTCCTTGGATAAATAAATTCCCAAGTATTTAATTTTTTGAAGTTATTGTGAGTGAGATGTTTTTCTTGATTCCTTCCTCAGCTGAATCACTGTTGGGATATAGGAAATCTACTGATTTATGGGTGTTGATTTTGTATCCTACTACTTTGCTAAATTTCTTTATAAGCTCTAAAATCTTCTGGTGAAGTCTTTTTTTATCTTCTAGATATAGGATCATGTTTTCAGCAACAGAGAGTTTGATTTCTCCTATTTGCATTCTTTTTCTTTTCTTGCCTGGTCACTCTGAGAAGTGTTTTGAGGCCTGTATTATATATGAATGTGCAGGCTTGTCTTGTTCCTGAATTTAGTGTGAATGCTTTCAGGTTTTCATTTAGTTTATTGGCTTTGGGTTTGTCATAAATGGCCTTTAAAATGTTGAGGTAAGAAACTTCGATCCCTAGCTTCTCCACTGTTTATAAAATGAATGGGTGGTAGTTTTTATTCAAGGTTTTTCTGCATTTATTGAGATGATTGCATGACTTTTTCCCATAATTCTGTTTAAGGAATGAATCACATTTATTGATTTGTGCATGTTGAACTAACTTTGCATACATGGAATGAAACCCACTTGTTCTTGGTGCATCATCCTTTTCAATATGGTTCACTAATATTTTAAGGATGTTTGCATCTGTATTTTTCAGGGCTATTGCTCTGTAGTTTTTTTTTCCTTGATATTCCTTTGTGTGTTTTGGTATCATGGTTATACCAGCTTTATAAAATATATTTGGGAAAGTTTCCTCCCTTTCAATTTCTTGGAATAATTTGAGAAAGAATGCTGTTCTTTCTTCTGTAAAGGTTTGGTAGAACTCAACGGAGAATCCATTAGGTTGTGGGCTTTCATATTTTGGAAGATTTTAAGTTTTTATTGCAATTTATTACATGGTATTGGTCTATTTAGATTTTACACATTTTTCTATTTCAATTTGGTCAGGGTCATATGTGTGTAGAAATTTGCCAATGTTTTCTATATATTGTTGCTTAATCAAGAATAAATTTTCAACATAGATTGAGATAAACCTTTGGATTTCAGAAGGATCTAGGGTGCAATCTCCTGTCCATCAGATATTGTTGATTTTTTTTCTCTCCTTCTTTTAGTTAGTTTGTCTAAGGGGTTTTCAACTTTATTTGTGTTTTTCAAAGAACCAACTCTTCATTACATTGATCCTGTGTATTGTTCCATTATTCTCAATTTCATTGATTTTTCTTTGATCTTAAATTTTTCCTGTCTTCTATTGGTTTTGGGATTTAATCTGTTCTTTTTCCAAGGCTTTGAAGTGGAATATGGGCTTATTTATTAGGAATTGGTCAAATTTTTAAATGTAGGCAAACAGTGCCATAAGTTTTTCTCTTAGAACTGCTTTCATACAATGCCAGATACATTCTTTGGTCTCATTAATTTCTAAGAATTTCTTAATTTCTATTCTCATTTCCTTTTTGATCAGTTATTCAGTTAGGAGAGCATTATTCAACTTCCCTGTATTTCTGTGGTTTACATTTTTTTCTTTATCATAGAATACATGTGATTACATCAGATTTTGATTTGATAATATTTGAAATTTAGCATGAATATGATCTATTTTGGAAGAAATTCCAGTGTTGCTGAGAAGAGGGTAAATTCAGCAATTTGAGAATGGAATATTAGGTTGGTTATCAGTTAGGTCCACTTCATTATAGTGTTGATTAGGCTTAAAATATGTATGATATTTTGACGACCTGTCTATGGTGACATGGGTGTGTTGAAATCCAGCAGTGTTTGGGGGTTGGGATTTAACTCATTTAACATAATATGTAGTATTATGTTATTATGTAGTATTTCTTTTGTGTAATTGTGTGTATTCACATTTGTGGCATAAATGTTTACTATTATTGTAACTTCTTTTTGTATTGTTCATGGTACTGGGATAAAGTGGCCTTCTTTGTCTCTTCTGATTAATTTCTGCTTGAAATTTATTTTACCAGAATTGAGAGATAGCTACTTCTGCCTGTTTTCCTTGACTATATGCCTGGAAAAAATATATATTTTTCCATTCTTTAACCTTCAGTCTGGGATTGTTTTTGCCTATAAGCTGAGTCTCTTATTAACATCATACAGTTGTATTCTGGTTTTTGACACATTCTACTAATCTGTGGCTTGTAATTGAGAAATTAAGACCATTAACATTTATTGTTAGTATATACATGTGTTTGTTGTTCCCTGTCATAATTTTTGTTATATTTTACCCTGGTTTGATTCTGATTTAATGGATTATTCTTCTGTTTAACTTCCTCTGTTCATGCTTATTGGGAATTGATTTTAATTCCTCTGTGTGTAGCATATCTTAGAGTATCCTTTGTGATGCTGGCTTGATCCTCATGAATTCTTTTTGTTTATTCTCCTTTTTACTGTAAACATATTTCACTTGTATTTAATCTACAGAAATTTTTGTCATTGAATGCTTTTATTTCCCCCTCAAATGTTAAACTGTGTTTTGCTGTATATAGTAACATTGGCTGACAGTTGTTTACTTTTAGTACTTGAAATATCTCATGCCAGGGCTTCCTGATATTTGGAATCTTAACTGATAAATCAGAAGTGAGCCTTATTTATTTCACCTGATGTTTCACTCTTCTGGCTTTTAATTTTATTTTCTTTGCTATATGTTAGGCATTTTGATTATCAAATTTCTCATCAAGCTTCTCTTTTTACTCTAAGCCCCCTCTTTTGGTTCTGGTAAGTCTTCTTTTTGTGGATGTCTATCTCATTTCTCCTGTGGAAAAAGCTTTCTGCAACTACCTCTTTTAAAATGTTCTTTAGGTCATTTTGGTATCCTTAGGCCAGTTGGTATCTTCATACTCTATTTTATTTCAGTGATTCCCAGGTTTGGTCTTTTAAATTTGTCCCAGAGTTCTTGCATGTTATGGTCATGGTCTACAATTTTTCCCTGTAGTATGTTCTGTGTCCTCAAGAACATACAGTCTATCTTCAAAGCCTGAAGTCCTGTCAAGGACTGAGTTTCTATTTTCTTTGCAATCTAATCTGTTAGTGATGCTTTCAAGTGAATTTTTAACTTGATTGATCATGCCTTTCATTTCTTTGTGTGTGTGTGCATGTGTGTGTGTGTGTTTAAGTTAATATTTATTGTAAACAAATAGTATACATGCTGTTTCTCTTTGCACATGAAGTAACAGCATACCATTTGTGTAATCATACAATCACATAGGGTAATGAGGTTTGATTCATTCTGTTATTTTTTTCTTCCCCCTAAAACTTCCACCCCTCTTTTCCCTCTATACAGTCACTTCTTCCTCCATTCTTGCCCCCCTCCAACCCCCATTATGCATCATCATCCACTTATCAGTGAGATCATTCTTCTTTGGATTTTGAGATTGGCTTATCTCACTTAGAATGATATTCTCCAATTTCATCCATTTGCCTGCAAATGCCATAATTTTGTTATTCTTTATAGCTGACTAATATTCCATTGTATATATATATACCACAGTTTCTTTATCCATTCATCAACTGAAGGACATCTAGGTTGATTCCACAGTCTGGCTATTGTGAAATGAGCAGCTATGAACATTAATGTGGCTGTATGTCTGTAGTATGCTGACTTTAAGTCCTTTGGGTATAGGCAGAGGAGTGGGATAGCTGGGTCAAAAGGTGGGTCCATTCCAAGCTTTCTGAGGAATCTCCATACTGCTTGCCAGAGTGGCTGCACTAATTTGAAGCCCCACCAGCAATGTATGAGTGTACCTTTTTCCCCACATCCTCTCCAACACCTATTGTTGCTTGTATTCTTGATAATCACCATTCTATTTCAGATGAGATGGAATCTTAGGGTAGTTTTGATTTGCATTTCTCTTATTACTAAAAATGGTGAACATTTTTTCATAAGTTTTATGATTGCTTGAAGATCTTCTTTTGTGAAGTGTCTGTTCATATACTTAGCCCATTTGTTGATTGGGTTACTTGTATTCTTGGTGTAGAGTTTTTTGAGTTCTTTATATATTCTGGAAATTAGTGCTCTATCTGAAGTATGAGTGGCAAAGATTTCCTTCCACTCTATAGGCTCTCTCTTCACATTGCTGATAGTTTCCTTTGCTGAGAGAAAGCTATTTAGTTTGAATCTATCCCAGTTATTGACTCTTGCTTTTATATCTTGTGCTACAGGAGTCATGTTAAGGAAGTCTGATCCTAAGCCAACAAGTTGAAGATTTAGACCTAGTTTTTCTATAAGATGCAGCATCTCTGGTCTGATTTCAAGGTCCTTGATACATTGAGTTGAGTTTTGTGCTGGGTGAGAGATAGGGGTGTAATTTCATTCTGTTGCATATGGATTTCCAGTTTTCCCAGCACCATTTGTTGAAGAGGCTATCTTTCTCCTTTGCATATTTTTGGAACCTTTGTGTAGTAGGAGAAAATTGTATTTATTTGGGTTTGTGTCCGTGTCCTCTATTCTGTATCATTGATCTTCCTGTCTATTTTGGTGCCAGTACCATGCCGTTTTTGTTACTATTGCTTTGTAGTATAGTTGAAGTTCTGATATTGCGATACCCCCTGTTTCATTCTTCCTGCTAAGGATTGCTTTAACTATTCTGGGTTTCTTATTCTTCCAGATGAATTTCATGATTGCTTGCTCTATTTCTGTAAGGTATATCATTGAGATTTTAATTGGAATTCCATTGAATCTGTATAGCACTTTTGGTAGTATGGCCATCTTGACAATATTAATTCTGCCTATCCAAGAAAATGGGAGATCTTTCCATCTTCTAAAGTCTTCCTCAATTTCTTTCTTCAATGTATTGTAATTTTCATTGTAGAGATCTTTTACCTCTTTTGTTAGATTGATTCCCAAGTATTTTAAATTCTTTGAGGCTATTGCAAATGGAATTGTTTTCCTCATTTCCCTTTCAGCTGTTTCGTCGCTTGCGTATATAAATGTTTTAGATTGATGCGTGCTGATTTTATAGCCTGCTATTTTGCTGAATTCATTGATGAGGTATAGAAGTTTTCTGGAGGAGGTTTTTGGATCCTCTAAATATACAATCATGTCATCAGCAAAGAGTGACAGAATAAGTTCCTCTTTTCCTATTCATATCCCTTTAATTTCTTTGGTCTGCCTAATTGCTCTGGCTAGAGTTTCAAGGACAATGTTGAATAGAAATGGTGAAAGAGGACATCCCTGTCTTGTTCCCATTTTTAAAGGGAATGGCTTTAGTTTTTCTCCATTAAGAATGATGTTGTCCATGGGCGTAGCATAAATAGCCTTTACAATGTTCAGGTATGTTCTTACTATCCCTATGTTTTCTAGTGTTTTGAGCATGAAGGGGTGTTGTATTTTGTCAAAACTTTTTCTGCATCAATTGAAATAACCATATGATTCTTATCCTTAAGTCTATTGACATGATGGATTATGTTTATTGATTTACAGATGTTAAACCATCCTTGCATTCTAGGGATGAACCCCACTTGATCATGGTGCACAATTTTCATAATGTTTTTGGATACAGTTTGCCAATATTTTGTTAAGGATATTTGCATCTATATTCATCAAGGATATTGGTCTAAAGTATTCTTTCCTAGAAGTATCTTTTCCTGGTTTGGGTAAGAGGGTGATATTAGCTTCATAGGATGAGTTTGGTAGGGTACCCTCCATTTCTATTTCCTGGAATACTTTGAGAAGTATTGGAATCAGTTCTTCTTTGAAGGTCTTGTAGAACACGGCTGAAAATCTCTCTCATCCTGGGCTTTTCTTGGATGGTAGGTTTTAAGTGACTTCTTCTCTTTCATTGCTTGATATTGATCTGTTTAATTTGTGTATCTCCTCCTGGTTCACCATATGTCTCTAGAAATTTGTCAATGTCTTCAGTAGTGTCTATTTTGTTGGAATACAGATTTTCAAAGTAACTTCTCATTATGTTCTGTATCTCAGTGGTGTCTGTTGTGATATTTCCTGTTTCATCACAAATTTTAGTAATTTGAGTTCTCTCTCTCCTATTTTTTAATGTGGCTAAGGGTTTATCTATTTTTTTTTTTACTTTCTGAAAGAAGCAACTTTTTGTTTTGTCAATTTTTTGAATTGTTTATTTTGTTTCAATATCATTGATTTCAGCTCTGAATTTAATTATTTCCTTTCTTCTCATACTTTTGCTGTAATTATGTTCTTCTTTTTCTAGGGCTTTGAACTGTAATGATAGGTCATTTAGTTGTTGAATTTTCATTCTTTTCTGGAATGTGCTTCATGCAATGAATTATCCTCTTAATACCACTTTCATAGTGTCCCAGAGATTTTGATATGTTGTATCGTCATTCTCATTGACTTCTAAGAATTCTTTTATCTCCTCCCTGACATTTTCTGGTATCCATGTTTCATTCAATAGCATATTATTTAGTCTCCAGGTGTTGGAGACATAAATAGACATAAATAGACATAAATCTAGTTTAATAGACATAAATCTAGTTTATTGATTGTGTTATTGAGTTCTATGGTTTCTTTGGTTGGTTTTGTTTGGAAGATCTATCTAGTGGTGACAGCGGTGTGATAAAATCACCCTGAATTATTATGTTGTGACTATGTGATTTCTGAAATTTAGAAGGATTTGTTTGATGTACAGGGATGCACAATTGTTTGGGGCATAAATATTTACTATCATTATGTCTTCCTTATTTATGGTTCCCTTAAGCAGTATGAAATGTCCTTCTTTATCCATTTTGACTAACTTTGTCTTGAAGTCCATTTCATCTGATATAAGGATGGAAACCCCTGCTTTTTTACTGAGTCCATGTGTGTGGTAGTTTTTTTCCCATCCTTTCACCTTTAGTTTGTGAATGTCTTTTTCTATGATTTGAATCTTTTGCAGGCAGCATATTGTTGGATCTTTCTTTTTCATCCATTCTGCTAGTCTATGTCTTTTGATTGATGAGTGTATGCCATTAAAATTTGGGGTTATTATTGAGCTATGATTTGTATTCCCAGTCATTTGGCTTATTTTTGGTTTTTAAGTTGGCTTGGTTTCTCCTTTGAGTGGTTTTACTCTAAGGTACTTTCTCCCTTTGCTGAGCTACATTGTTGTTTTTCATTTCCTCCTCATGGAATATTTTGTTGAGAACATTCTGTAGCTCAGGCTTTCTATTTGTAAATTCTTTTAACTTTTGTTCATCATGAAAGAATTTATTTTATCTTCAAATCTGAAGGTTAGTTTAGCTGGGTATAGGATTCTTGGTTGGCAACCATGTTCTTTCAGAGCTTGAAATACATTGTTCCAGGCCCTTCTATCTTTTAGAGTCTGGGTTGAGAAGTCTGCTGCTATCTGTATTCATCTCCCCCTATATGTAATCTGATGCATTTTTTTCATGGCCTTCAAAATTCTACCTTTATTTTGAATGTTAGGCATTTTCATTATAATGTGTTTTGTTGTGGATCTGTTGTGATTTTGTGCATTTGGTGTTTGGTAAGCCTCTTATATTTGATTTTTCATTTCATTCTTCAGGTTTGGGAAATATTCTGATATTATTTCATTGAATAGGTTTTCATTCCTTTGGTTTGTTTCTCTGTGCCTTCCTCAATTCCAATAATTCTTAAATTTTGTCTTTTCATGATGTCCCATAGTTCTTGGAGATTCCGTTCATGATTTCTTGCTGTCTTCTTTGTTTGGGCAACTTTATTTTTAAGATTAAATATTTTGTCTTCATCGTCTTAGGTTCTGTCTTCCAAGTGGTCTAGTCTTTTGGTGATGCTTTCCATTGAGTTTTTTTATTTTGTTTATTGTTTTCTTCATTTTAAGGATTTCCATTTTTTCTTTTTGAGAATCTCTATCTCTTTGTTGAAATGATCTTTTGCTTACTGCAGCTGCTCTTTCAGCTTATTGGTATTATCATTTATTGCCTGCATTTGGTCTCTTATCTCATCCTTTGTTTGTGAATCATCTCAATCATGTACAATCTGAAGTCCTTTTCTGACATTTCTTCTAACATACTGTCATTGGATTCTATTAATATAGAATTCAGATTTGTTTGGATCATTTTCTTCCCTTGTTTTTTTATGTTGTTCATGTATCATCCCCTCTAGCAGTGCAGATCGGGGGTATTGGAGATTTCCCCCATAGGTTTATAGTGGCCCTAATAGTTTTCAAAACCCTTTCTTTAATGGGAGATCAATATTAGCAGTGCCTAATTCAGACACTATGCAATCATAGACCTAATAGCCCCTTTGAGGATAATATCAAAATTGTCATAATAATCAGAATGAGTTCAAATATTATCTTCAGTAAAACAAACAGATTTGGAATAAGGTCTGCAGTTTCTAATGCAAGACAAAGAGTATGCAGAAAGATGTAGAATGTGGCTGTTAATGCGATAAGAATAAATATACAGAAATTCTAGATAAAAGAAAGGGTGAGAGTGTAATCAAAAGAAATTGGATGTTAGCATGCAAAAAGGGGAGAAAGAGACTCTGAGGGAACAGGTGAACAAAAGGAAAAGAGAGCAAGAAAAGTAAAGAAAATAAAAATAATTTTTTAATAAGGAAAAAGAAGAAAATCTAAAGTATAACAGTCATATAGTAATGAAACCTCCCAGTATTCAGTAGCCTGATGCATGAGAGGTACCTGACAATGAGCTTCAAGCCTCTAGCAGGCATCTCAGGATGCATTTTGACCCACCTAAATATTGGAGCTACAGCTTCCATGATAATCCAATATGGCCACTCTGGCTTCAAAACGTGTTGGCAAATGGGGAGCTGCAGCTCAGAGTGTGGTCGTGGTCAGCTGGAGGTCCTGGAGGCGGGATGCAGTTGGTCAGGCAGGGGTCCTGGAGGTCCGGTGTGTTTGGTGTGGTTGTGGGATCCTGGAGACCAGGTGTAATCAGTCGGTCTGGGGTCCCAGTGATAGGACGCAGTTGGTCTGTGGGTCCTGGCAGCAGGGAGCAGTCAGTCGATGTGAGGGCCCCAGAGGCAGGGAGTGATCTGTCGGGCTGAGGGATCCTGGAGATGGTGCTCAGTCAGTCTGCCCGGGGTCCTAGGGGGCCTGGTTGTTGTCTCAAAATGGCAGCAGCCCTGTGTAATCAAAACTGCAGGTACTGTAACAGTGAACCTCCAGGAAACAGCTGGCAGCTGGTGCTCCACTGGCAGTCAGTGGTCAGTTTGCTGACTGTTTTCATGCTATTGAGAGGTGAACCTCATGCTTTGGATGATGGATAGGAGTAAGGCAGGTGATGGACAGGCGAGAGGCAGGCAAATGGTGGATGATAGGTGCCTAGGAGTGAGCAATCCTCACTCAAAAAGCGTGACAATATGCTGGCAGACTGCAGGTGATCACAGCAGACAAATGGGGTAAACATCAGGGGATTGATAACCAGCAAAAACTGCCTTACCAAGAAACAGATATTTTCTGCTTGAAACCGGAGTTGCAGAGCGACCCATGCCTTTCATTTCTAAGAGTTCTGTTTGGTTTCTTTTCAGTATTTTTATTTCTTTATTAAAGTGGTTTTTCATCTCCTGGCATGTCTCTTTAATTCCTCCCTTATAGTTTCTTCTAGTTCTTTGATCATTTTGATAATAATGTTTATTAAACACTCTTACCCTGGGGTTTAGTCCACATTGTCAGTGGGATCTTTGTTGGGAGATTGTGAATTTGGGAGGATTATGTTTTTCTGTTTTCTCATGTCTTCAGAGGTCTTGGTCTCATGTACCAATTATGGTGGATTCCTCTTCTTCTTTTTCCACCTGTCCTTTTATGTGTATTTATTTATTTGTTGTGGGAATCTCTGTTTTTAATATGAGTAGATGCCAAGAAGTTGACCTCAAATTTCCTCTTTTTTTCTTTATTGAATTATTCTTAATGGTTTGGGTGTCTTTTCTTCTCCTTTTTTTGAGTTGAAGTAATATCAGGGAAGGTTTAGTTCAGCAGCAGATTCTCTCCACTCTCCAGTGAGCAGCTGGCACTTGTTCAGGCAGTCAAGACTGTTGGTGAATTCAACCAAGGCCTCCTCTGCCTGTGGTTGAGTGGCTGTATCTGTTGTTTCATACAGCTGTTTGCACAGATTCTCTAGCTGGGCCAAGCTCTGCACATGATTCACCATTTTGCTTCATTCATGATCCTTTTCTGCTCCCCTTTCCCCCCAGGACAAACATCAGCCAGGGCCACTGCCTCCACCACCATCACCGCTGCACCTGTGTGCTGGATGTTTGTTGCCTTATGCTCATGGCATAACGATGCTTGACTGCGCAGGCACTGGTGGACTGGCAGCAGTTGTAAAAGGTACAGCAAGGCTATGACAGCATAAAGGCATGGGCAATGTCAGAGGCCCAGAGATGCAGGGTGGGAGCTAGGCATCGTTTTTGATGTCAGGTTTCTCTGTACCAAGACCATCCAAGGTGCAGGTTGTAATTTGGACTTCTCTGCTTACACTTGTAAATCCACAAATCTGTGCAAATTTGCTCCAGCAGTCACTGGTGGTAGGCTATGATGGCTGTCTTTTCTTACTTTCATACTCAAATTTCTGAGTCTACAAGGTTCTTTGAGTGTTCAGTATTTAATTTTGGTCAAATCTCTCCTTCACGCACCTAGGCTGAGAAGTTGCATACCCACGGCTTTGGTCTTATACCACAGCACTGCTTGGAATGCAACTTCCTCTGCACTGCTGTCTTCCAAGTCTCAGAAATTAGCATTTTGAAAACATTTTCTGCATGTGTACTATAAAAGTCATATTCCCACTGGAACATTTTAAACCTAGTTAGGTTACACATTTATAGAAATGGAAATATTATGCCCATTTCAAGCAACACCTTCTCTTTCTTCTAATCTTTGTCCATTAAAAATGAAAATACCTTAGTGTCTTTCATTATGCAAACAATAGTTCATCATTATTGATCAGTATTAAGCTCATTGATATGCAAAATTTCTGAACTATGTTTTACCTAAATTTATAAATTACACTAAGTAGCAACTAAAATGGCATCAAAGTTAAAAAATTCTGAAAAATAGATGTGTATTAGAGTCCTAAAATTGCATTAAGATTGAGAACATATTTCATAGCCTTACTGTTATTTGATCTTAATAGTTACACATAGGAGTTGAATATGTAATGTATAGATAGTCATTGTTGTACATAGTAGTGTTGTTACATTTATCCCAACAAAATTACACATTCATGAAATTTGATTTCACTTCATTATTCAATCCCTTTCCTGTCTCTTTTACCTCTGTCCCTCCTCCCTCCATTGTTCTCATTCCTCTGCTCTGATGGACATCCTTTCCCTTGTCTATTTATTTAGTTTTTATTCATTGTTTTTACTTATACACAACAGTGAAATGTTATGTGGTATAATTATGCATGCACATACCATCATTTTTGAAGAGTTCATTCTCCATTGCCTTTTCTTTCTCATCCTTTCAGTTGACCTCTCAATATTCTTCTACACCATGATCTTCTCTATATCTTCTCATAATTATATCTTTTTCTCCTCCTTTCCTTTGTTTTACTCTAGCTTCTACTTATGAAAAAGTACATTTGACCTTTGAGATTCTCAGTTTGACTTTTTTCACTTAACATGATGTTCTCAATTGCCACCAATTCACTTGCATTTGACATAGTTTAATTCTTCTATATAGTAAGTAGAATGACATAGTGTGTATATGTACATCAAGTTCTTAATCCTTGCATCCATTGATAGGCATCTGCAATGATTTTATAATGCAATTCTTTTGAATTGGACTACTATAAACATTGAAGAAGTTCTATCACTATAGTATGGTGATTTTTGTTATTTTACAAAATAAATAGGAGTGGGATATTGTGTTTCCATCTCTAGTTTACTGATGAATCTTCAAACTGCTTTCCTGAGTGATTGTACTATTCTTCAGTGCTTCCAACAATGCATGTTTTCTTTCTCCCCACAGTCTTGCCAGTATTTATCATTTTTTGTATTCTTGATCATTACCATTCCAACTGGAGTGATATTAAATCTTATTGTAGCATTTCTCTGATTGCTATGGGGTTGAATACTTTTTGTATGGTTGTTGTCCATTTGTGATTCTTCTTTTGAAAAATTTCTCCTCAGTATTTTTATCCATTTATTTGTTAGGTTATTTTTGGAGTGTGTGAAGTTTTCTGAGTTATGTATGCTGGATATTTATCCCCTATCAGTGGAGTAACTAGAAAAGACTTTCACCCATTCTCCAGGGAGAATATATTTTTGTGTTCAACTTTCTAACATATAAGGTAAATACCTTCCATCTAATAATAACAGAAAACACAGGAACAAATTAAGGAAAAACAAGAGTCTACTTATTCTTATCTTTTCAATTCAGAGCCTAATTTCTTTGAACCATTTGGAGCATGAGTGCCTGATACTGATATCTCTGATTCTGACACCAAAAATGGAAGAGAATCAAGAGGACTTGAGTAACATGGAGGAAGCTTCCATGTTATTGGAAAGCCTAACCTGCAAATTTAGTTCTTCCCAATTTAAAAGTTTGCTATGAAAAATCAATGTCAAATAACTGTAAGAAGTGCAAAGATGTGCCCAAATACAGGATACATAATGCAAAATTTTAAAAAATTTCTCTAACAGTGAACCAAGGTAACTTTCTGATAACGTGTGTTATTTCTGGAAAAGTAGATTCTTTGGAATGTAGATTGATACACCCTGATATAGAGTTGAAAATTTGGTTTGTTTTTTAAATAAAATACTTAAATACTAATGTTTTAGTGAATAGGACTGTTGAGAAAAAAGATGCAGTCTGTTTTCTCAAGAAAATGACTAGAGTTTTTGTGGCAACTGTAGGCAGAGGAGAAGCATTGCAAAGAGAAGGGTCAGCACATATGGAAGTGCAGTGGGATGAGAAGGAAGAAATAACTCTCAATATATATTATTTATTATAGTATATTTATTATTATTTATTATATTCAACATTTTGTAAGAGTTTTAGTTCAGTTGTGGAATTTTGATAATTTACAGTTTTTGCTGTTTTCCAGAATGGCCACACACCAGTTTTACTTGCCATAAAGTATAAAAAATCTGATGGTAGAGACTTTATTTCAGAGGAAAGCAAATATACATGCTGTTGACCTGAAGGGAAGGTACAGTATTTTATTCTTTTACAAAACCTAGTGGTGGGCTGGGGATATAGCTCAGTTGGTAGAGTGCTTGCCTCACAAGCACAAGGCCCTGGGTTTGATCACCAGCACTGCAAAAAAACAAAACAAAACAAAACAAAGAAAAACCTAGTGGTAACAGTCACTCAAGCAACAATGATTAGATTAATAGGAAGAATAATATTAATATTAATACAATTATTTAGAATAGAGTGATATATATAAACAGAAACCACATTAGGGTAGAAAATCAATTATTCAAAATGAGCAATATAAATAAGTGTAAATATGATTCAAAAATATTGGCATATGTTTGTTATTTGGTTTGTGGTCACATGATATATTGATAGCTAAAGAGTTTTCCTATTAGGTTCTTTATGTAAGGACATTTTCTTTACATTTTGATACAGTATTGAAATTTTAGAATTTTCTGTTGTATTTTTAACTTCTACTTCTGATATATTCTTCTTTTTGAAATGGTGTATTGAGCATAAGTAAGCATTTAAAATTATCTTGACAGTTGGTTGACTTTTCTAAATTGCTCTCCTTTTAGAATATTGATGTTATATTATTCCTAAGTGATTTTTAATTTCTATTGCCAGAAGCTGTCAACTTTTAATATAGTTTGATACTTTTGTTTTAATTGGAAGGTGCAGGGAGAAGAAAATAATTTTAATGGGATAAATGTTTTCTTTAATAAAGATAAGATATAGACCATTGGTAAAGAGAAAAAAAGATAAGCCTTAGATTCTTGCACAACTAGATTTCCTTCCTACCTTTTGTAGTGCATCACCTTGAAGACAATACCTATGACTAAATATAAATATATTTCTGGATCACTATTATTATTATTATTATTATTATTATTATTAGCCTTGAAATAGTCTCTTTTGTTTGATCTTTAGTTGACTGTGAATTACAATACATTATGTAACACTAGGAAATAAATGGAGCTTTCTTCATTGAAATCTTTACCATTCTCTGATAAATGACTTCATCATAGTTACTGTTGATTGAAGGAGTTTAAGTTTGCAACTTCTCCCTCATTGGGAAAAGAGGTTTCTTTTTTTTTTCCTATTAGACTTTGAGATGATTTGCAAAACTGAACATTTGCTCTCCCAAGATGTTTATGTCTCTTAGTATCTGTAAAGTAATATGTCAAATTGGAAAAATATTATATTACATTTGTGTTGGTCTTAATTACTTTCTTAATAGTCTAGAATTCATGATTATTTAAGCAACTAATTATAGAAAATTTATAATTTGAAATGATATTTTCTAAAGAAATTTTAAGTTAATTTAATTTTGGTCCCTGAAATCTTACATTTTTTTGTATAAATAAGAAAAGTATTTTGAAATTATTATGTTGTGTTTCCTCTATCTGGAACTGTTGTGTGTCATAACAACATAAGAATATTCTCTGATAATTGTTCCTACTGCAATTAGTCCAGAAAGACTATGCTACCTGTTTGACACTTTCTTTATGTTCCTGAATCTGCTAATAATAATGTTTTCTGTCCATCTTGCAACTTTTAGTTAAAATTACATTCATGGGACCAACTGTTTACTTTTAGGTATCAAATTTTGAATAAATCCTATGTTTCTTCCTTGCATTTGAAAAGTACAAAGTGTGGGACATAGGAATTCTTAATTCATTAATTGCTTATCAGAGATTTAATTATTACCTATTACAGAAAAGTCTCCATATAGGGACCCAGAAGAATACTCTGTAACAAAGAATCACAGTCATACACATTTAATGTTTTACATTTTCTATTGTTGATTAAATAAATATTTTACTCTCTTCTTTAATAGTGGATGAAAATTCTACAGATGACCATTTAAACAGGTAGGATTTTATGTATTTTAAAAGATAGTATGCTAACTGATTAGAGAATGAAGATAAAAGGAATAAGGATTTTTTGTGTGTGTGTTCCATTCTGGTATAGACAATTTTTCCTAACACTTGTTTATTAAAGTCATCATGGTGACTCTGAAATTGCCTGGGCTATTATAACCTGTTATTCACTTATTAAGTAGTTGTCATTCATAGAAATTGACTATTTGTCCCATGTTCCCATAATTAATAAGTGCCAGGCCTGCAGTTAGACTGTAAGCTTGCCTAGCTGACAATTCCATTGTATTCCTTCACTGTGTAGGTCAATGACAGTGCAGAACTAGGATCAAGATGCAGGACTATATCATCAATTCAGAATGGCAAAATCAGTTGTATGTTAATTCTGATTCATAATTTATCTGGGCAGCCTGGTTGTAGAGTTTTAGGAAAAACCTCACAGAGTTGTGGTCACATGTTTTCTTCATAAACAAGATCAGGCTAGTACTGTAGAGGAATTATTTTACTTGAAGTCAAGAATACCTTTGTGTAGACCGTGTTATAGTAGATATATTAACCCTCTGTATAGAGATATCTCTACTTCCTGATTTCCCAGGTTGGTTTCCTTCAATACCCTATCCCCATGTAGTTCTGTTTTTATAAAGCTGTTTTATAAATCGAGAGTTATATTTTCCTTCAGGCTACTATTCATATTTAGTTTTATGAAGAAATTTTTTCTTTTATGCTATTTTTTCTTTTTCTGTGATAAAAATATTTTCTTGAACTTTTGTTTTTACTTTCTGTTGTGCTCTCTTGCTGTTTCTTTTTTATTCTCTCAATTGAATATTCTTTTTTTCTATTGACTGAATCAAAAGCTCAGTGAATTTCAGAATTTTAAGAAATTTTAGCAGCTAGTCAATGTACCCACTCATCATTCAGTGTGTGTTTGACATGCTGGCCAAATGATGGTCAGGATGGTGAACCTGAACTTATAGATATTATAGGGACATTTCTGGGTATAGAAAGGGGTAGCAATGAGATTTGAACTGGGGCTCCTCAATTCTAAACTCAGTGCTTTTCCTGATTACCACTGTGAAGTGAATGTGTTTACAACAGATATAACAGGTTAAGAGTGACTGTAGAAAGCAAATGATGTGGGTAAGAATGGGATTACTAAGTGAGCCCAGCCATAGAGGATCAGAGTGAAACTAATGAAGGGGAAGGGCAAGGCTGAGGAGGAACATCATTGCATTGGATAGAAATAGGCTTATATAAAAGAGACCAAAACCTTGGGGTTTATGAAAGTTTGATTAACACAAAACATATTCAGGACATACAGTACGGGATGCTCTCTAGAAAGGTATATTAAAATAGAATTTGAAGGAAGTTCTGATAGTCCCATTATACTCTTGTTTGTTTAATTGGAATAAGTGACAAAATGCAAGGTTCTGTTGAAAGCTATTAAAATAATTTGAGCCACTGGGAAAAGTTTCCTGAGTTTACAGAGATGTGAGAGTGGTTTAGAGACTAAAACACTTGGGACTAAAATCTGTTGGATACATGGATCTATGGCCTCTAGCAGGTGTCCATTCTCCTCCACTTCTTAACCCAACTCACTGATGTCCTCTCATGTATATGTGTGGTAGATCATGGTAGATCATGGAGATAAGTGATGGGCAAGTCATCAAAGAGCTTCAGTTCAGTAGTTGGTAATGTGTTTGTGTTAAGGCCTGTGATTGAGACCCCATTTAGCTTATTTTATAGAATCAGAAACAAAAGCATAAAGAGCTATGACTCTTGGTTCTTTGAGTGTAAACTTGTGTCAGGAATCTGCATCTTCACAGATGTAGATTTAAAGGTTGAAGGGTGTGACTTAGTCCTGAAAATGAGAGACTGAGGAGTGGGATCCCAGAGGAAGAATGATATTTCAATAATATTTAGGGAAACACAGGCACATTTACTAGTATTCTGCTCTTGTAGCCATCTTTCCTCTTGAGTATCTGATTGCTTGTAAACATAAGTGCTTGCTAGTTCATGTGGATCTGAATAAAGTGGGACCTATAAAGGTAAAAAGGTATTTTATAATTTGTAATATTTCAGTGTGCTTGACAATAGTATTCCCAATAACAACATATGCTTGAACATTCAATTTTGAAAAATTTTTAAGGTTTCATGAAATTCAGGATAGTGTTTGTTTTTAAAGGAAAACAGTAGGTTTATTTAATTGTTTATATATTTTGATGGGTCCTGGGAATTGAACTTGGGTGCACTCACCCACTGAGCCACATCCCCAGTCTTATACTTTATTTAGAGACAGGGTCTCCCTGAGTTGCTTAGGACCTTGCTTGTACTGAGTTAATTTTGTTTTTGTTTTTGTTTTTCCTTTCTTCTTTTGTACTGGGGACTAAACCCAGGGATGCTTAACCACTGAAACTTTTCCCAAACCCTTTTGTTTTATGTTCTGTTTTGAGACAGGGTGTTGTTGAGTCATAGGGCCTCACTAATTTGCTGAGGTTGGCTTTGGACTTAAAATGCTCCTGCCTCAATCTCCAAATTTTCTGTGATTACAGGCATGCATTATCACACCCTGCAAAATGGGGTATTTTATTCAGGTGATATCTATGCTGAAGAACCAGTACCACACTTTTCATTCTACCTTACTTGGTCTTTGATCCATGGATAACCAAGAGAGAGGGCAGTCTTCATCTTGCTACCTTGTCTTGGATTAACAAAGGTCTGTTCCACTTCAGGTTAGAAGAAAATATTATGATAGCAATTAATTGAACTTCAAGTTCAGCCTTCAAGACAGGCAGTTTCTGAGAATAAACTGTTTTCAAGTTCTGCCAATATAGGGGCTGTCAGTATGAAATGGAATTAAGAGTGTGTTCATTGACAGGCCTGGTTGTGGCTCAGTGTAGAGCACTTGCCTGACATATGAGGCACTGATTGAGATTCTCAGCACCACTCATAGATAAATAAATAATTAAAGGTCTATCAACAAAATGGGTATATTCATTGACTAGTTCATAGTTTGATAAAGTTGAGGCAGAGTTTTATAAACCAGCTTATATTTTAATCAAATCAGTCAAGAAACTGTATTTCATATAGATGAATCCAAATTTTTACCAGTGTTTATTGAGAAAAACCTACCTACACAATTTATTATACATTTTTGCTCTAAAGTCATCCCACTAATACTGATCCTCATGGTGCCTGTCTTACATTGGATGAGCTCTACTATCAATCTCATTTAAAGGTAAAGTGATCTTTTGTATAATTAATTTTCTTGCTCTTAATATTTAGTTTTGAGGTGTTAATACTTGAAACTTAACATTGGTTTCCCTGATATACTTTCTGCAAATTCACTCAGAAAAAAAAAATTAAGAGAATTCTTGATATTTTTTAACATGTATAAATGCCAGTGTTACATTTGAGTATTTTAGTTTAGGGGGGCTGGTGGAAACTGGGCTTGAAAATTCATATGACAGTAAAACTGTATTAGAAAAAAGTTTCTCATTGCAAAAGAAATAGGAAAAATTTTGGTCAAAAATTTTTTGATAGGTTTACATTAGTGTGAAATTTAAATCATACTTACATGATTTTTAACATTTATGCCAAGTTATTTTTTGTAGAATCATGTAATTTCCCTCATGCCTATAATTTGAAATAAGTAAAGCACATTGCTTGCATTTTTTTATCAAACCCTTTATATTTTACTACCATACATTTATAGAAGAACTTTTTCATTATTTCTATTCTTGGCCCCATTTTTACACTAAAATAATGTTAGAAATTATGGAAACATAGAAATTTAGAATATGTGTATTAATTTATGGATTAGAGCTGCAGTTGTAACTCGATTGTACAGCACTTGCCTAGTCTGTGTGAGGCACTGGGTTCAATCTTCACCATCACATAAAATTGTAAATAAATAAAGGTATGAAAATACAATAAAATTATAAAATAATTTAAAGGGAATTTCACCATGCTTTCTGGCTCTTTCCACTAAGAGTATATTTAAAATTCTTCATTTAATTGAAGATAGATGTCTTGTGCAAAATAATAACCAGTTGTAGAAGCAGAGACTCTCAGTAACCATATGATGATGTTACTTTCATAATTTTTTTGTGTCATAGTGTCTAAAAGTATCTAAGCCCTTATGTCACATTCTGAGATCCCCAATTTTAAGTTATTTGCTTAGTTGTGTAGCTATTCACTTTATAGCTTTCAATTTTTAATGAGCTTTTCAATGTTAATAAATATATATGCATATTTTTGGAGCAGCTACAATAAGGTTACAAATGTAAAAAACTTCTTAATTTTTTCAAAAGAATAAATTTGTAGAAAAAATTTGCTATATAATGAAGTATTCTAAGTAACATGCATGAAATGACTATCAGTTAACTCTACTGAATTCTAAAATTTATGCTTTAAGTTTGTATTCAATTTTGATGTCTGGGATATATAAATTCAGGTGATTTATCTTGAATTGGTGCCATAAAAAGAAGCAAACAAGTTAGAGAAATGTCATAAAAATGAAAGTAGTAACCATAATATCCTCAATGCATCCTCTAATCATGAAGCATATATTTGGACATAAGATAAAGATTTGCTTAATTTTTTTAAAATTATTTACTCCAAGACTCAGTATTTTCTTGCAGAAAACATCTCTCCAATGTCTGTTCTTTGAGCCATCTCTGTCACTATTCTTTGGTTATTTAGTAAATCCTTTCTTTTTGTAATTGGAGGTGGATTCCATTCATGGCCCCCACAAGATTGTGGCATTCTTCTTCTCTTCCTAGGAAGTATCAACATTTATATGTACATTTACTGTTAACTATCTGACACACTGGATGGACAGAGCATATACTTTTTGTGATTCCAACCGATTTTATTTATAAGGTACTCTTAAAATTTAGGTCTCATGCTTTTACCTCATGAGATAATTCATGCCAATATAAGTCAGAAAAGCTCATTTAAAATATCATATTTAAATTTCTAAGTTTTTTGAAAACTACTCTACACTACAGATGACTACAATTTATCCTAGGTAATTTGGATTAATAAAATAGTTTTGTGAATGTCAGTATTTGTGAAATTATCTTGGAGGTAAGGGGAGTAACATTTCAGATCTCTCTCTTATCTCTAATCATTCTCACGCCATTAGAAGACATAGCTTAGTAAGTTGAAGAATTGAAGTTTGATTTTATATTGGAATAACTCAGAAATGTGTTCTCTTTCTCTTGTATCCTGCAGTAAAGGAAATTATTATGGTAATTTTTCATATTTGGTTTATTTATATCTAAATATTTTTTCCTTCTTACAATGTCCCAAAAGAAGGAGAATCACATTCAGCTTCTAATGAATTGAGGAAAGAGGGTAAACTATTTGAAGAATACCTATTGCTGAGTTTCTCAGTGATTTGAAATTATGGAACATTTTCATATATTCTCTACTTTGTTTTTATTATTGCAGAAGAAAACACTGACACTACAGAACCAGAAATCAGAACATTACCTGCAACTGTAATGCTGATCATAAAAAGAAAAAGGTGGTTGAAATCACTCTTGTAGAATGTTGCAGCATAAAGAAACAATCCGGGGCCTTTCAAGGCTCGCTTCTCAAAGCAGACCGCCCAGTGAGAGTCTTTCTACATAGAACCAGCCACAAGCCCCCGAACCAACGGAGAGCTCTGATCCTCAAGCAGCCTCTGGGATCAGGGCAGGGCAGCCAGAGACCTCTTCAGGCGGCTCTGCCAACTCCAGCTGCAGGCTCTCTTCACAGGGCAATCCAAGATGGTGGTGTAGAGGGAGACTACACCCCCAGTCGCTCCAGAACCCAGGAGTTAAGAAGGGGAGGCATTGAGAGACTCGGACTGAAATAGAGCCATGGGTGAGTCTGCCCACTGGGTAAAGCTTGGCCCAGGTGGCAGGCCCAGATAGAGGTGGCTTATCGGAGCTGGGCAGGGCAGCTAGAGTCTTCCACAGGCAGTCCTGTGCACTCCGGCGGTGGGCCCGGCCCACACAGCCAGCTTCTCCAGGTTCCCGGAGCGGGCCCGCTAGTAAGAGCCTTTCTGACCAGAACAAGCTCCAAGTCCTGGAGCCAGCACAGCACAGCATACTCTGGCACACAAGCAGCTTCAGGAACCAGGATAGGACAGCCAGAGACCTCCACAAGTAGACTGGACCCCTGCGGTGAGAAGTGCCTTTCAAGGCTAGCTTCTCAGACCAGACCGCCCAGTGAGAGGTTTTCTACATAGAACCAGCCACAAGCCCCTGAACCAATGGAGAGCTTCAATTCACAAGCAGCCTCTGGGATCAGGGCAGGGCAGCCAGAGACCTCTTCAGGCAGCTCTGCCCACTCCGGCCGCAGGCTCTCTTCATGGGGCGATCCAAGGTGGCGGCCTAGAGGGTGACTGCACCCCCAGTCACTCCAGAACCCAGGAGTTAAGAAGGGGAGGCATTGAGAGACTCGGACTGAAATAGAGCCTCAGGTGAGTCTGCCCACTGGGTAAAGCTCGGCCAGGGTGACAGGCCCAGATAGAGGTGGCTTATCGGAGCCGGGCAGGGCAGCTATAGTCTTCCCAAGGTAGCCTTCCACAATCTGGCAGTGGGCTCCTCCCACACGGCCAGCTGCACGGTGCAGGCCCACAGTGAGAGCCTTTCCGCACAGAGCCAGTTCCAAACCGTGGAATCAGTAGGGGGCTAGGGGCAGTTTTCTTTGGAAGCACTGCATTATCAGATTCCTCCAAGACATCAGGCTACTGAAGGCTGGGAGGTGATACACTGGAAATCTAGCAGGACACTATAATCCAATAGCAGAAAACTGCAATATCTCAGGGTCCCACTGACAGCTGACCAATATGAGAAAACAAGGGAAGAAAATGTCCCAAACAAACCTAGATACTACATCAATAAAGCCCAATGACAGCACTGCAGAAGAAATGTCAGAAAGGGAGTTCAGAATGTACATAATTAAAATGATCAGGGAAGCTAATGAGGAGATGAAAGAGCAAATGCAGGCATTAAATGATCACACCAATCAACAGTTAAAAGACCAAGTACGGGAAGCAAGAGGTCATTTCAATAAAGAATTAGAGATACTAAAAAAAAACAAACTGAAATACTTGAAATGAAGGAAACAATAAACCAAGTTAAAAACTCTATAGAAAGCATAACCAATAGGATAGAACACCTGGAAGACAGAACCTCAGACATTGAAGACCAATTATTTAATCTTGAAAGCCAAGTTGGCCAAACAGAAAAGATGGTAAGAAATCATGAACAGAATCTACAAGAATTATGGGATATCATGAAAAGGCCAAATTTAAGAATTATTGGGATTGAGGAAGGCTTAGAGACACAAACCAAAGGAAATGAACAATCTATTCAATGAAATAATAACAGAAAATTTCCCAAATCTGAAGAATGAAATGGAAAACCAAGTACAAGAGGCTTATAGTACTCCAAACATAAAAAATTACAACAGACCCACAGCAAGGCACATTATTATGAAAATAGCTAACATACAAAATAAAGACAGAATTTTAAAGGCCGCGAGAGAAAAGAATCAAATTACGTTCAGAGGGAAACCAATAAGAATATCCGCAGATTTTTCTTTCCAGACCCTAAAACCTAGAAGGGCCTGTAACAACATTTACCAAGCCCTGAAAGAAAATGGATGCCAACCAAGAATCTTATACCCAGCAAAACTTACCTTCAAATTTGACGATGAAATAAGATCCTACCATAATAAACAAAAGCTAATGGAATTTACAAAAAGAAAGCCAGCATTACAGAACATTCTCAGCAAAATATTCCATGAGGAAGAGATGAAAAACAATGATGCAAATCAGCAACAGGAGGCGCTAGCCTAAAGGAATAGCCAAATAAAGGAGAAACCAAGTCATGTCAAAAACAAATATGAGTCAAATGACTGGGAATACAAATCATATCACAATAATAACCCTGAATGTTAATGTCCTGAATTCATCAATCAAAGACACAGACTGGCAGATTGGATTAAAAAGAAAAATACAACAATATGCTGCCTGCAAGAGACTCATCTCATAGAAAGAGACACCCATAGACTAAAGGTGAAAGGATGGGGAAAAACATACCATGCACACGGACACAGCAAAAAAGCAGGAGTATCCATCCTCATTTCAGATAATGTGGACTTCAAACCAAAACTAGTCAGAAGGGATAAAGAAGGACATTACATGCTGCTTAAGGGAATCATAAATCAGCAAGACATAACAATCATAAATATCTATGCCCCCAAACATTGGCTCATCCACGTACGTCAAACAAATCCTTCTCAATTCCAGAAATCAAATAGACCACAACACAATAATACTAGGCAATTTTAACACGCCTCTCTCACCACTGGACAGATCGTCCAAACAAAAATTGAATAAAGAAACTATAGATCTCAACAACACAATCAACAATTTAGACTTAACGGACATATATAGAATATACCATCCAACAAAGAATGAATACACATTCTTCTCAGCAGCACATGGATCCTTCTCTAAAATAGAACATATTTTATGCCACAAAGCTGCTGTT
Organism: Sciurus carolinensis; assembly: GCF_902686445.1. Taxonomy (NCBI): domain Eukaryota; kingdom Metazoa; phylum Chordata; class Mammalia; order Rodentia; family Sciuridae; genus Sciurus; species Sciurus carolinensis. The sequence goes on along the minus strand of NW_025920125.1, from coordinate 1,510,831 downwards.
AGCAAATACAAGAAGATAGAGATACTACCTTGTACTCTATCAGATCATAATGGATTGAAATTAGAAATAAATGAGAATAAAAAACAGAAACTTCTCCAATACCTGGAGATTAAATAATACACTATTATATGATGAATGGATAACAGAAGACATCAGGAGGGAAATAAAAAAATTCTTAGAAGTAAACGAGAACAAAGACACATCATATCAAAATCTCTGGGACACTATGAAAGCAGTACTTAGAGGAAGATTTATTTCATAGGGCACATTCAAAAAAAGAAGAAATCAACAAATAAACAACTTAACACTACAGCTCAAAGCCCTACATAAAGAGTGCAAACCAATACCAAAAGTAGTAGAAGACAGGAAATAGTTAAAATCAGAGCCGAAATCAACGACATTGAAACAAAAGAAACAATTGGAAAAATTAACAAAATAAATAGTTGGTTCTTTGAAAAAATGAACAAAATTGATAAACGCTTAGCCACACTAACAAAGAGAAAGAGGGAGAAAACTCAAATTACTAAAATTCGGAGTGAACAAGGAAACATCACAACAGACACGAGTGAAATACAAAACATAATTAGAAGCTATTTTGAAAATCTATACTCCAACAAAACAGAAAACCTCGAAGACATCAACAAATTTTTAGAGACATATGAATTAGCTAAACTGAACGAGGAGGACATACACAACTTAAATAAACCAATTTCAAGCAATGAAATAGAAGAGGTCATCAAAAGCCTACCAACAAAGAAAAGTCCAGGACCAGATGGGTTCTCAGCCGAGTTCTACAAAACCTTTAAAGAAGAGCTCATTCCAATACTCCTCAAACTATTCCATGAAATAGAAGAGGAGGGAACCCTCCCAAACTCATTCTATGAAACCAATATCACCCTGATACCTAAACCAGACAGAGACACATTGAGGAAAGAAAATTTCAGACCAATATCCTTAATGAACATCAACGCAAAAATTCTCAACAAAATTTTAGCAAATTGCATACAAATATATATTAAAAAGATAGTGGACCACGATCAAGTGGGTTTTATCCCAGGGATGCAAGGTTGGTTCAACAATCGGAAATCAATAAATGTCATTCACCATATCAACAGACTTAAAGTTAAGAATCACATGATTATTTCAATAGATGCAGAAAAAGCATTTGATAAAATACAGCATCCCTTCATGGTCAAAACACTAGAAAAAATTGGGGTAGTGGGAACATTCCTTAACATCATAAAGGCAATCTATGCTAAGCCCATGGCTAATATCATTCTAAATGGTGAAAAACTGAAAGCGTTCCCCCTAAAAACTGGAACAAGGCAGGGATGCCCTCTTTCACTGTTTCTATTCAACATTGTCCTTGAGACTCTAGCTAGAGCAATCAGAGAAACCAAAGAAATTAAAGGGATACGAATAGGAAAAGAAGAACTCAAACTATCCCTGTTTGCTGATGACATGATTATATATTTAGAGGAACCTGGAAATTCCACCAGAAAACTTTTAGAACTCATAAGGAAATTCAGTAAAGTAGCAGGTTACAAGACCAATGGTCATAAATCCAATGCATTTTTATACATAAGTGATGAATCTTCAGAAAGAGAAATTAGGAAAATGACCCCATTCACAATAGCATCAAAAAAAATAAAATACCTGGGAATCAATCTCACAAAAGAGGTGAAAGACCTCTACAATGAGAACTACAGAACACTAAAGAAAGAAATTAAAGAAAACCTTAGAAGATGGAAAGATCTCCCATGTTCCTGGATAGGCAGAATTAATATTGTCAAAATGGCCATACTACCTAAAGTGCTATACAGATTCAATGCAATTCCAATTAAAATCCCAATGATGTACCATGCAGAAATAGAGCAAGCAATCATGAAATTCATCTGGAAGAATTAAAAACCTAGAATAGCTAAAGCAATCCTCAGTAGCAAGAGCGAAGCAGGGGGTATTGCAATACCAGATCTTCAACTCTACTAAAAGCAATAGTAACAAAAACGGCATGGTATTGGTAACAAAATAGACAGGTAGATCAATGGTACAGAATAGAGGACATGGACACAAACCCAAATAAATACAATTTTCTCATACTAGACAAAGTTTCCAAAAATATGCAATGAGAAAAGATTAGCCTCTTCAACAGATGGTGCTGGGAAAACTGGAAAACTATATGCAACAGAATGAAATTAAACCCCTATCTCTCACCCTACCCAAAACTCAACTCAAAATGGATCAAGGACCTTGGAATCAGACCAGAGACCCTGCATCTTATAGAAGAAAAAGTAGGTCCAAATCTTCAATTTGTTGGCTTAGGATCAGACTTCCTTAAAAGGACTCCCATAGCACAAGAAATAAAAGCAAGAATCAACAACTGAGATAGATTCAAACTAAAAAGCTTTCTCTCAGCAAAGGAAACTATCAGCAATGTGAAGAGAGAGCCTACAGAGTGGGAGAATATCTTTGCCAACCATACCTCAAATAGAGCGCTAATTTCCAGAATCTATAAAGAACTCAAAAAACTCTACACGAAGAACACAAATAATCCAATCAACAAATGAGCTAAGGAAATGAACAGACACTTCACAGAAGAAGATGTACATGTAATCAACAGATATATGAAAAAATGTTAAACATCCTTACTAGTAAGGGAAATGCAAATCAAAACTACCCTAAGATTTCATCTCACCCCAATTAGAATGGCGATTATCAAGAATACAAGCAACAATAGGTGTGGAAAGGATGTGGTGAAAAAGGAACACTCATACATTGCTGGTGGGGTTGCAAATTAGTGCAGCCACTCTGGAAAGCAGTGTGGAGATTCCTCAGAAAGCTTGGAATGGAAACACCATTTGACCCAGCTATCCCACTCCTTGGCCTATACCCAAAGGCCTTAAAGTCAGCATACTACAGAGATACAGCCACATCAATGTTCATTGCTGCTCAATTCACCATAGCTAGATTGTGGAACCAACCTAGATGCCCTTCAGTTGATGAATGGATAAAGAAACTGTGGCATATATATATACAATGGAATATTACTCCGCAATGAAGAATGATAAAATTATGGCATTTTTAGGCAAATGGATGAAATTGGAGAATATCATGCTAAGTGAGATAAGCCAATCTCATAAAACTAAAGGATGAATGATCTCGCTGATAAGCGGATGAGGACATATAATGGGGGGTGGGAGGGGTTAGCATTAGGTTTAGGGTTAGGTTTAGGGTTAGCGATAAGGACAGCGGTAAGAATGAAGGAAAGAAGGACTGTATAGAGTGAAAAGAGGGGTGGGAGGGGTGGGGGGGAAGGGAAAAAAATAAACATCATTGCCCTATGTAAACGTATGATTACACAAATGGTATGCCTTGTCTCTATGTACAGATAGAGAAACAACATGTATCCCTTTTGTATACAATAAAAAAATAAAAAGAGAAGAAAATAAAGTTCAGGAAGGCAAAAAAAAAAAAAAAAGAAACAATCCACCTTTTCTCTTCACATTAGTTGGCCCAAAGTTAAAATTTTAAAAATATATATTTTCTCTTGTTTTTACATATCATCTGTCATATGCACATGATGCCAAACAACTTCGATATAAATTTAAGGCCTCAGGATCCTTATAACAAGGATGGCAACTGTTGTGGTATATGTATAGAATCAATATTTGTAGAATATGGTGGGAATAGTCAATTCTGTTGTAAGTCATCATATAACAAAAGAATCAGAATGCAAGCCAAAAGTATGGCTTGATTAATTTAAATAGGAAGAATTAATTTATTAAGGGAAAGTTATACTTGGTATTTGGTAGGTTGTGGTAAGTTCCTCCTCTTTCTAGTTTCTTAGGGCTTTGTAATGAAGGGCCATTGAATATTGTCAGACTTTTCCTGCAGCTATTGAAATTATCTTATGATTTTGTCCTTGATTCTTTATCTGGTGTACTAGTTTTATTAGTTTTTATATATTAAACCATTTTTTCATCCCTTCAATAAATCCAGCTGGCTCATGGTGTATGGTGAGTGTGTGTGTGTGTGTGTGTGTGTGTGTGTGTGAACCCAGAGAATAACTAAGGTGTGCTCTACAACTGACCACACATCCAGGACCTTTTGTTGTTTATTTTGAGCCAGGTATCTAAATTTCCAGGGTTGACTGAAACTACAAATCACCTGACAACCTCCTGAATTACTGGGAATACAAAAATACACCACTTTGTCCAGCAGTGTTTGTTGTTTTTAATGTAAAGTTGAATATATTTTGTGAGTATTTTATGAAGATTTTTAGACTACAACCCTCAAGGATAATGACCTGTAGTTTTATTTCCTTGTTGTGTCCTTATTTTCCTTTTCAATCAGGGTAATATGACTTTGTAGCATTACTTTGCAAGTCTTTCCTCTCTTACATGTAGTGGTGGGGCACTAGTATCAGCTTTTCTTTGAATACCTGATAAAATTCTGCCTTGCATTCACCTCTGGTCTTGGAGGCCTTTTCTTACTGCTTCAATATAATTGCCTGCTATTAAGTTAGATTTTTGCATTTGTTCAATTCATATTTTGTGTTGTTTAGATTCATATCTACTACTTCATAATACATTCTAGACTTTCCATTTTTTACCATGTCAGTCTTTATAATGTTTTTCTAGTTGTTCCAGTTTATTGAACAATAAATTTTCCAGATAATTTCTAGTAGTTTTCTGGATTTCAGTGATGTCTGTTTTAATATTTGTTTTTTGGTTCCTAGGTTAATTTATTTGTTTTGTCTTTCTCTTTCATTACCTTGGATAGGGGTTTATCAATTTCCCTTTTCAAAACCAAACTTTTTTCCTTTATTACATTGTATTTTTCCTTTATTTTCTATTTTATAGTTTAAACTCTGAAAAATAATATTTCCTTTATTCTATTTGTTCAGATTGATTTATTGTTGTTTCTTCTAATACCTTGCATTGCAACATTGGATTTTTTATTTGACATCTCTCAAATTTTTAAATGTAGAGAGTCATTTTTATGAAGTTCCCTCTTACAACTGCTTTTGCTAGATCAGGAAAGAGAGATGGGAAGGAAAAGAAAGGGACTACTATGCAAATTTATGTATGTGTCATAAAGAATCCCACTATTATGTTTAAATATGTTTCAATAAAAGAAAATAAAACACCAGAGAAAAACTGTTTTTATTGTGTCCCATAGATTCTGGAATGCTATATCTCTATTCTCATTTCGTTCTGAGGTTTTTAAAAATTTACCCCAACTTCATCAGTGTTCCATTGAACATGCAAATGTATTGTTTATTCTCCAAGTGTTCATATAGTTTTTGTAGATTTTTATGGTGGTTTAATTCTTTTTCTTCCTTCATTATTGTACATAAGATCAGGGTTAATTGTGACATAATTATAAAGCATGGAATAAAACTTTCTCCAATTAAGTACCCAATGCTTTCCCATTCCCTTTCATTCTCCCTCCGATATTACCTTCCTCTAGTCCACAGATCATTTTTCTGTTTATTTCTAGTTGTCTTAGTTTGTGATTTATGGATATACATGAAGTTCAAAGTCACAGTGGTATTCTCACTTGAGTACACAGTAAAGTTTGTTCAAATTCATTCCACCATTTCTCTTTGCTTTCCCTCCTCTCTCCAGTCTTAATTCATTTCCTGCACTCACCTGTTCTCTTTTATTTTTCATAATATTTTCCATTTTTTACCTTTATTTTTGTCTAGCTTCTTCAAATGAAAGAAAGCTTTCTTCAAATAATGGAAACCTTTTACTTTCTAAGTCTTGTCTAATTTACTTAGCATGATATATTTTCATGTTTCATTCATTTACCAGCAAATGCCATGATTTCATTCTAATTTATTATGTAGTAAAACTTCCTAATAGGTGCTGTGATAGTAGCTTGGTTATAGAGCACTTGCCTGGTACATGTGAGAAACTGGGTTTGAGCGTCAGCACCACATTAAAAAACACCAAAATAAAGATATTGTGTTAATCTACAAATAATATTTTAAAAAAATCATTTATACACACACACACATATAAATGAACACCTTTATGCACATATATGTATATGTGTGTATATATATATATATTGCTTGTTTATTAATTTGCTGATTGGTACCTAGACTGATTACATTGCCTGCTATGTTGAATTGTGCTCCTATATACATTATGCTACCACTACATTACATTACCAATATATAATATGCTTAGTTTAGAACTTTTGAATATTATTAGTAACTGAGATGGCTGGATCATGCAGTGGTCCCATTACTATTGTTTTGAAGTTTCTCTATAATGTTTTCCAGGTTGATGGTGCTAATTTGCAGTTTCATCAACAACAGATGAGTGAACCTTTTCCTTGCATCCCTGTTAACATTAATAGTTGACATTCTAACTGGAGTAAAGTTTCAGTGTACTTTTGATTTGTATTTCCCTTACAGCTAGATATGTTGAACATTTTTTTTATATACTTATTGCCATTTGTATTTCTTTTTAAAGAAGTGTCTCTGTAGTTCTATTGTTCATTTATTTCTTAGGTCATTTGTTATTTGGAGATAAGTGTTGTAAGATTTTTGCATATTCTGGATGTTAATCCCATATTTGAGAATAAGGTGGCAAACATCTTTCCCCATTCTGTAGGTTTAATTTCAATGGTATTAATTGTTTCCATTGGTGTGTAGAAGCTTTTTAATTTGATGCCATTCCAACTCCTGATTCTTGCTTTTTTTAATGCACCTCATTATTGATATTAATTTTGCCAGGACTTCTCTCTGAGTCTCCCTCAGAAATGCATTGGTCATTTATCTGGTAATACATACAAAGAGAAAAACATGGCATAACAGGACCTATAGAAGGTAAGAACCACATATTATAAAATAACTTTGGCTATAATGTTTATTTAAATCATGGGTACTAGTAGATTCTAATAGTTGAAGAATTAAACATAATAAATATGTAGAAAGGAAAAAGAATTAAATGGTAATAAGTGGCATATCTTATTAAGTTTCAGTAACAGATTAAATTGAGAATGTCAATAAAGGAGTTGAATTCCATTTCAGAATCTGCTTAGTGTGGAGGTCCTCTCTGCCATGTCCCACGTGGATGAGGAAAGGGTTAACTGCTGGAGGAGGATGGTGACTGTTTTTCAGTCTATTTCCCAAAAACTTAAGTACTCAAGAAACATAAAAGAGCCCATACTCTTTTGAAATGAGAGGGGGCATGACAGATCTGGCCACACCATATTTGGCCTCTAATAACAACAGCTACTCACCCCAAATTTTTATTTTTAATACACAGGTAAAGTGGGTTAAGACCTGGAGGAGCTTCTTCTGTGATTGACAGGATAGAGTGGAGTTAGGGAAGTCATTCTTTTAGGGGAGATATTCCAGAAGAAGACAGGAAACCACTGACACACAGCATCACATGCTTCCTGGTAATCTGGGACAGATTTTGTGCCTGTTAGTTCCTGGAAATCAGGCATCTGGATCCCACGACTCAGCCTAGTATGATTCTGCTAAATAATAATGGCTTCCCATTGCTTATATCAGAGGAAAGTTGGTAAAAAAGGGGAAAGGAGAAGAGAGAAAAAAGAAAAAGTAAGTTAAGTATCACAGACAACAAAAGAAAGCAAAAGAAGTGGGCACACATTTTGACGGGAGGTAAACTCAGGTTAAACATTAGAAAGTGAAAAAGCACAGCACTAGAAAAAAACTGAGTTTCCAGTAACAACACTGGACAGAGTAAAATTTTCCAACAGTTCTTTTATTTATCAATATTGGAAAGTATTTAAGAAATGCATGCCACATCATGCCAGGGCTATATTTGGTTGGCTATAAATAAACACATTTGATCCACCATAAATATATATAATTTATTGCCATGTGAAAGGTTCTGACTTCCTAGAAGAGTAAATATGGTGGAGAATAATATAATCTGGAAATGAAAAAAGGTAGGACTATTATGAAAGGATCAGCAAAGTATACCCTGATAAAATGTTCACTGAAAGATTATAAATACTAATACACCTACAATTTGGGGGACAAAATGTGAGGATTTCAAATAGGCAAGTTATGTTAGAGGAACTGGTAGAAGAGTAAGTATACCAAAGAATGCTCAAACTTTAGTGAATCAAATATTGGGGACCATGTTCAAAATGTACATTGTACTCAACAGGCTTTTGCATCCATTTTTCTAAAACATTTAAAGATGTTTCCAATGCTCCTCATCCATGGATCACATTCTGATTTGCAAGGGAGGGAACTGCCTTGAGGAAGTATAAATAAAGAGCTGTTGAACATTAGTTCAGTTATAACCAGATCCAGTGAAAGCACAAATAATTTTTTTCTAAGCATATCTCTGCAGAAAGGAAAAGGACAAAAACAAGGAAGATATAAAAATTATATTCCTAACCAAGTAAAATGACAGACCTGAAATCACAGTGAACCCAGAGACTGGTATATGAGTATCACAGGTACTAGACCAGCCTCAGCAAAGAGTGAAGCCAGAAGTAATTTAGCATGAAGTTATCTCAAAATAAATAAATTAGTCATTTATTCAGTTAGCAAGTAAATAATGCTGTGGATGAATCTCAGTCATATAGGTTTCAAATATATGTACTTTAAGATACAACTACTGAATAGGGAAGAAATTGTAGTAGAATAATCCAAACAAAGAATGTAAAAATAAAAAAATGAATCAAGACCAAAGCTCTAGAAATTGCTTTTGGATAGCTCACAAGAAGGGGAAATGAGCTAGGTAACTCTGGAAAGGAATGCAAAGGAAACAGAGGAAGCATTTCATTTGGCACACCTTCTTAAATTTGTTCATTTAATTAAATTTCATTCTATACATGGAACTGAAAATTGTCTATCCTCTGTGTTTCTGGAAACACTCCCTCCATTCAGGCCTGCATGAACATCACACTGCACTGTTGCCGTCCCATTATTCATCTGTATTCACACAAAGGCCCTTCATGTCTACCACCCACAGCATTGGTATTGGTGTAGCTACACTGCATATGCAGTCATCAGCCTTTATCCCCTTTCCTGCCCATACTGTCCTCTGTCATTACTCCTCACCCACCCCTGTATGGTTACACAAATACGGGTCCATTTGATGCTTTTCTCTGTGTCATGCTACAACCTTCCCTGTTCTTATCATTTCCTGCCTCTGCTGATAATCTCACTCCTTAAGCCTCTCTTCATACCAACCTCCAGAAAAGGCACCATTTTTCTCAAATAACTCTTACCAAAAACTTATTCAGTTATTGGTTCAAATAATTAGAACTGTTGACACTGAGGTGATATAAAAGCATCCCCAACAATCTGGGAGCAAATGGATTAGATTTGTACAGAAAATTTTTACAGGTCAATTTGTTAGGTCCTAAGCAGAATAGTTTCTGGGTTACTAAGGTAGCCCCAAAGTGTAAAATCACTATATCAGGAAGGATAGCCATAGTCCTGAAGGACTGAACAAATAGTTTGCCTATTAAAAGAAGAAAATCAATTTGTCAGAATAGTGGAAAAATCATTTTAGATATGAAGGTATTCATTGACAAATGAGTAAGAAGTATCAGTCATTAGGAAATGATATTGATGAACAGAGGATGTTGAAAAGTTATTATTACAAGGAGAGAATAGAAATTTGTGAATTTGAATATTTTCAGATATTTTTAAAAATTTATTTCTGGGAACTTTTAACTTTTCTGGAGGGATAATTCTTTGAGTTATTTTTAAACATTAAACTTGTTGCCATGTAGTTTTTCCCTGATGAGTTTTGAAGTTGTCGATTAGGAAAACCATGCATAGAGTACTAAGTGTTTGCTGGGTATAGTTGGCCACACATAAACATAGCTTCTTACGAGGCTGAGATGGGTGAATGGCATGATTGATGACATGCTAAACAATTTAGAGTGACTCTGTCTCAAAGTACAATAGGTTTGGCAGTACCATTCATTGGTAGAGTAATTACTAAGGTTGCAAAAGTCACTGGATAAATATCACAAAACATGAACACACACACACACACACACACACACACAAGCACACACAAACACACAGCACAATAAGATAGTTTTGAAAGTAAATGATGATCTAATATAAAGCCTATTATTAGATTTTAATTTGAAAGACTCTTACTTTTTCCAGGAGTACTAAGTAACTTAAGTAAACTATCCATTTGTCAAAAGACGTACTGTTAGATGTAACATCACAGGAAGAGGAGGAAGGACTTAGTGGCACTGAAAATAACCAGTAAAAATGGGGATTTGAATTCATGGTTTCATCCTATTTTCCCCACATCCAGAATGTAAGTTAGTTTAAATGAAATGATCTTTTGCAAAATTCTTTAGGAATCTAAATGTCATAAATTAATATTTAGATCTAATGCAATCTAATGAGTCTGAAAATGTCATTGGAAATCATGGCAACCTAAAATGAGTTTTATTCTAGTAATTGAAGCATTTTTTCTGAATAGTGTTTGTGTTTTTATTGGTAAAATCTTACTGATGAAAACATTAACTATAAGACTTATGAGTAAATCGTTAAAATTATAAACATACCTAACTGTGGTTGCCATTGATCTCATTTATGTCCAAGCACAGTTATTCCCAATGGTGCAAAACTTCAATTTCACAGTACCAGTCATTAATGCTTGCTAAAGCTTCCATAATCCCTTGAAATCCTTGTCTATGTTGAGGCAGATAATAGCCTCAAATGAGTTTTACATCTAACTTTTAACCAAATAGCAACCTTCTAGAATGGGACATTTGTGGTTAGAGTACAATCAGTAATTTTCCAGTTCATTTCCTTAGTGGATGTCAGAATAAAAGAGTCTTTGGATGCAGTTATTGGGCAACTATGAAAATTTTGGAGGGGTCTTATTTTTTTCTCATATTGTATGTGTTAATAGGCTGAAGTTTTGCATGCATTTAGAAGGATCCTCTTAGTTGTGGGTTCTTTTGGGGTATAACTTCCTCTGTGTGATGTTCCTAGGCAGTGGTGAGGTCTTGATGTCAGATCCCCACTGAACTTGACCAACATGCATGACTGGTGGTCCACTTCTTTTCTGTGTTGACTAATTGGTTTGGTGGGATTCTTCATAGCTGACTAGAGGGGAGATTGTTATCTTCCACTCAGCCAGGTTTCCCTGGCACAGCTGTGGACTCTTCCTCCTGTGGATGTTTTTCTCATCCTAAATGCCAGTATTCCTTGGTTTTATTTGCAGCAGACTGTCTGTGATAACTCTCCACTGAGTCTCCCAGTCCCTCTTTTCATCATGTGGCCACTCTCCAGTCAGTCTGAATTCATTTGTGGAAACATAAGAAAGCACTGTATGTGTCTGTGCTGCCAATATTCTTTATTGGAAGAATTTTTAGTTTTTCTACAATGAAACATGATGAAATGTTGGGAGAAATCCTAGTTCTTGGTTAAAACCAGTTAATGTGTCAAGTGTGTAAACTTACAGAGGAGCATTCCAATTCTCTGACCGAGGAATGTAAACAACTACCTCAAGTTCACCTAGTGTTACCGAGGGAAACTGTATAGAAGCCTGGAGGTCTGATCTCCCATGGCACATTGTGATTGGGCAAGAAACTTATAAAATGTATACCTTTCCTGCAATAAACTAGATTTCAGGGTGCTTACCACTAGCTTGCTTCCACCCAACTCCAAGAGTGTGGGGGTCTTCACTCAGGAGGGCTTACCTGCACCAGAACTAGCCTGGAATCCCTAAAGGTGAGGTAGAGAAAAGTGTTCCTCCTGGGAAAAACCTTTTCCCTAAATTAGGGAATGCCTCAGCAACACAGCCAGATGCTCTCAGTAAATCAAAACAGGCAAATAGGGCTGGGAATATAGCTCAGTTGGTAGAGTGCTTGCCTTGCATGCACAAAGCCCTGGGTTCAATCCCCAGCACCGCAAAAAATAAATAAATAAACAGTGGAAGTGGTGATGGCTCACAGGGTCTGGGGTCCTAGGATTGATATTTGCAGGCAAAACCTGTAAATCAAAACATAATATGCTAAAGAACATTCAAAAGTTTGATAGGCCTTAGTGAGCAGGAAGAGTGTATCCTCAAGCTCTGGCAAATTTTAAAATCCTTTCAATTTCTTGGACTTTTTTATATCCATCACCAACACACAACAGGCCTAATGTCTCTGCTTGCCTTCTGTCAGTGTGACTTCTTTCAGATAGGGTTTCTTGTGTCATTCCTGACCCTGTGAAGCACAATCCACTCATTCCCAGAACCATGGTGCATGTGAAAACACCATATCCTTCACACAATTCTACACTGCATCTGTTGAGAACCTCCATCCAAATTAAAAACAGTATATGAAAGAGCTTCATTCCTGTTGACACTGGATCTCCAGTGATACTGGGAGACTAGGTTGCAAAGTCCCCCTGTTCCTCCTGAATGCTATCAGCAGGAGCTAACTCATATTCATTCCCAAATCTTACAATTTGACTTTATGGAATTTGCAACCCGATGCAAAGGACAACTGACTGAGAAAATCCAGGGCAAAGGGCAGCTATGTTTGATCCTCACCTCTTGATTTTCCAGATGACATCAAGGTTCATGTGGAAAGTGCTGAGGTGTGCAAGTCCACTTCACTTACACAGAGTCTGAAGTGTGTTCAAGAAGCCTGGTCATTGCCAAAGACGAGTGCAGTTGTCATTTTGAAGTTCCTGCCATTGCAACCTGGTGAGCATTGTCTTCAACAACTTGCTGAGGATATACCCCCATGAGCATACTCATGAGAATGATCTAACCTATCAGTTCCTGAGAGTTGACTCATCTCAAGGAACACCTCCTCTTTATAATGCAGGTGACCTGGGAAGCACTGCTAACTTTGACTGCAGCTTCATGCTGAAAGTCTGATTGGAAATGATTTGCATATCCAACTGGTACTTTTCCAACTGTGCCAATTGAGTTGATGAAAAAAGGAGAAACAGTTGAGATGAGGGAGAGTTGGCATATAAAGAAGAGTTGTCCCCCCCACTTCTGAGAGGCCAGGGATTTGAATCACAGACCTTGCACATGCTAGGCCAGCACTTTCCAAAAGGAGCTATTTCTTTGACTCCAGAGGAGACCATTTTAGCTACCCCCTAGATCCTCTACTGGTCTGACTGTCAAATTCTCTGCAGAAAACCCAGCCCCAGAAAAACCAACAAATTTCTAAGGAACTCTTCATCTTCCTTTTCACAGCAATCCTGCAAGGAAACTTTTGTGCATGTCAAGACCCACAATCTAGGGGTGTGTCATGAGGGGAAAAGACTCCTATCTATTGAAGAAAGAAAAGACCTGTAGCTGATCACTGAGCAGAAAATGATGGCAGTGAGCATGGAGGCTGGGGGGCAGGAGGAGAGACAGGCCTAAGTGGTAATCAGAATATGCTCAGGTGGTGAGTAGGAAGGGAGATTTCTGGGATCATTCACACCTGGATCCCTAACCATTCCAATCACAATCTGCTGATTCCTTCCTCACTCCTCTTTTTCCTCCTGTCATTTTCCCTGGAAAATTTTTAATGAGGAAATATCTGGGCAAAAGGCACAACCCAGGAGAGGTGCTGGATCTTGCCTATGATCTCATTGATGGGGGAGATAGAAGAAGGTGTTTCTCCTTGGCAAATCTTTTTTCCTTAAATTAGGGAATGCCTCAGCAACTCAGTCAGATGCTGTCAGTAAATCTAACAGTAAAAGGGAAGTGGTGATGGCTCACAGGTTCTGGGGTCCCAGAACCAAAATTTGCTGGCAGGGAAAAAATTTCCTCATCCAATGTCCATCTGCCACTAGTTATGTTTGCAGCTCTTTCAAGATTCAATGAAGTATGATAAGTGACAGAAACTCATTTCCGGGATCTCTCAATCATTTCAACTGCAATCTGTTCCACTCTGAAAATGACCTCAGTAGGTTTCCAGTGCTTCTGTGCCATAATAGCAAAAGATGGGAGAGTGACTCTATTCGAAGTGGAAGGGCAGGTTTCAGGTGTGGCAGTTGTGACAGGTGCAGAGTTTCCAGTCTCTGGTTGGAGGATGCACTTTCTCTCTCTCCCCAGAGGCTTTCTTGGGGCCTTGAGTCACCTAAATGTTGAGGAGTGACTTCTGTCATGACCGCACCACAGACAGCACCTGAGGTCACAGAGGGGTGTGGCATGACAGAGTGGTGGCATCATGGTTCCCATGGAAATCATAGACACTTCCTCTCTTGGCTGCTTTAGATGGAGAATGAAATCAAGCATGGATTGAAAACAAACACAGGCTCCACGGTGATGGTAAGAGGAAAGAGGAAGGGAGTGCAGGTCAGGGACCTGATGTTTCAAGAAAGGTGATCCTGAAATTTCTGAATTTAGCTAAATTACTTCATTTGAACAAGATTGAACACTTTGTTGTTTATAGTACTCTAATCAAAACACAGTTGAAACTTTTGGAGCCCTTTGTATATAGAATTGTACCTGTTAGAACTTAACTCTCAGTTACATTGCTTTTTAGTAATAACGCAAATCAATTTTAAATCCCTTTTATTCACCAATCTTTGAAAACACCAATAAAGTTTAAATATGTTACCCCTTGGAATTAAAGGAATTAAGAGTACTTGATATTATTTAATAATTAACACTTTAACTTTGCAAATTAATCAGATGTCTCTAACAAACACATTTGAGTAATCTTATATATGTTAAGTCTAATTTACTTATTTTACTGTAAAACCAATGTATTAGACAAGAGTATTGAACAGTATTTGCCGGCTCTTTCCTGTTGAAGAAAAGTCCTAGAAAAATTGATATCAGACATTTATAAACATTGACATTTTATTAGTTTGACCACCTAGAGATTTGCAAGTTAATTTCAAAGATATTTTACTTTTATTAGTTTGCCAAATTTAAATTGAACCCTTTAAAATCACTTGAATTAAAACTATTTGGATCCATTTTTTAAATTTTAATTTTATTCATGCTTATTATTCATGTCAATTTTTCAGGTACATACATAGACAATATAACATTAGACAATAAAATATACACATAACACAAAAGCAAAGGCCTTGTAACATTTATCTCCATTGCAATGTAACAGATGTTTAAAAATAACTCTAGAGTTGGATAAAAATAGAACTGATCAAAAAATCATAAGACTAGGTATGTAGGATCAAAATTATGAGCTCAAAAAATATAGCATTTAAGAAAAACAAAACAAGAATCCTAAAAAGAAAATAAAACAATGACCATCAATTATAGCATAAAAGAGTGAGGAAGAGGAAGGCAGAGAGAAGGGGTGAGAGAAAGGGAGTGGGAGAGAGAAAGTGAGATAGTTTTGTGTTGTAGCCCAGAAGAAGTTTAAAATGGACACTTTTTTTTCAGTCTCAGGTTGGTCCCCCCATCCAAGACTACTGCAGTTTACATTCCAATACAGTCTTCTGCAAGGCCATGCAGGGGAAATTGCCTAGGAACTTTTAACACTTTTTCCTGGTTCTGAAATCAGGTTAGGTTTGGATGCAGAAAATCGTGAAACAATATTTTCCACAACTTTTGAGGAATGGGGCTGTATATTATACCCCTTACTGAACATGCCACAGGTTGTTGGGCTGTTTAGGGTTATTTAAGGTGGGAAGGGGGCCATGAGGAGTGTGGCTAGACAGGTTTCTCCACCTAGATATATTGCGGTGGAATGTCCTGTTCTCCAGTTACTTTCGGAGAACAAAGAGGAGTAGCTAGAGAGGGGTAATTTTTGCTCTCTCTACCATGTTTTCTTTGCCATTTTCCCCAGGGTGGGGGGAACTACAGGGTTTGTTTCACTTTCTCCTATAGTCCAAGAGAGGAAATTTTTGGATCTACATTCTCTGTTGGAACTCCCTTTAAACAGGCATAAATCACTGTTAGTATAGGATAAACCGTGCTGGTGGGACTAAACCTTCTCTCATTTCTGCCTTCCTAAGGGGGGGCAGGTCTGGGAGTGGTGCAGGGATGCAAGACCTTCCACCCCCTTCTGGGACCAAATTGATGGGGTTTGCTGCAAAAGGGTTCTTTGGAGAAAAAGAAGACCCTTTTAAAGCTCCATGATTCATGGAGGGAACTCCTGAGGGAGTGAGAGAGGGCAATTCACTCCAAGGGTATAGAGGGGGAGGAGCAGACAGCGGGAGACCTTTGTTATTATTGGTGTTTGTCTCCTCATCCTCAGAAGTTACAATTTTTGAGGTGAGGGTCTGGGGGGTCATTTTCTTCTCTTTTTGTTTCACCTTAATTAAGCCCGCTCTGTGAGAGAAGTGCCTTTAAAGCTGCCAGCTGCAGAGCTCTCTGCCTAGGGGCGAGATTGGAGTAAATAAATCTCTCAAGAACAAGGAGGACTGTAAAGTAACCTGCAATGAATATCCCTAAGCCTAAGATAGAGGACCCATGGGAGGACAAAGGGAGCCTATCTTCCAACAAACAAATAGGTATATAGGATCCGATATATTTTGGTGCTTTGCAGGGCTACTTCTGTGAGTCATTATGTCACAGCCATGTGTCCCACATGGTGTCTCTAGTAAAAATCTCCACAGAGGGAGACCAGGTTCCAAATTCAGGAAGATAAATCCCTTACGTGAATTCACTGGGAGGGCCAAAGGGGAAGGTAGAGCTGCTGGCAGGGGGGCATGTAACTCCAACCAGTGGCAGTGTGTGCCTTTTCTTGGGGATTAGGACAATTAGGATGAACAGGGAATAAAGTGGTGGAGAGGAGTCCTGTGCTTACCCTCATAGGAACGTCAGCACACAGAACACCAAGTGGCTTTTACCAAATCAGGGATCCAGGGGGCCTCAACAATCCTGAGGAGCCATGAGTAACTAGGCACATGGGTGCCAAGTAGTCCCAGTTACTCTGGAGATAGGTGCAAGGATCGCTTGAGTCCAGGAGTCCTGGGCTGTAGTGCACTATGCCAATCGGGTGTCTGCACTAAGTTTGGCATCAATATGGTGACCTCCCAGGAGCGGGGAGCCACCAGGTTCCCTAAGGAGGGGTGAACCAGCCAAGGTTGGAAACAGAGCAGGTCAAACCCCCCCCTACAAATAGTCAGGAGTGGTGCCTGATTTTTACCCAAGATTTAAATGCTAGTTCTCTTCCCATCTCCTCAGTTACCTTCCCAGCGGACACTTTAAAGCATCAAAAAAAAAAAAAAAAAAAAAAAAAACAGGCCCTTTTTTTCTCTTTACAAACAGATTAGACTTCCTATGAGAGAAAATGGCCTGTTGCCACTTTATGAGCTTTCCTCCACCTGATTGGTATTAGGGCATATGACCAGAGCTCGGCCACCTCTCAGGGATCAGAACTGTGAGAAGATAATCAGTTTAACCTGCACAGGTAGGAAGACTGTAAAATTCTAAAGAATTTTCCTGCCATAGTATTATGGCCATAGCAATGGCCTAAGGGCCACTGCTATGCACTAGAGGGTGCTCACTAGAGGGAGCACCCTCTAGTGAAAGCCCCTGGATGCATATCACTTCCTGGACACCTAACTACAATCAACCTCAGCACACTGATGTTTCGGGGACTATGATGGGACCCAGAGAAGCAGGGAGACTGACTGTGGATCACCCCTAGTTGCCAGCAGGTAAGTGCATCCCCACCATCTAGTGGTCATGAGGGGCAACAGTGGGGATCTATACACCACAACCCAGGATCTTCCATATAAAAAAGATGTGGTCCTCCAAAACTAGTCTTGTCAATAGCAATCATAGAAAAGTGACATGGTTTTCAGAACTTACTAAACAACGAATCAGTTTATGCTTCCACCTCCCAGAAGTAAAGTCAAAACATTTACAGGGTTTTGACTATTAGACTTAACTGTGTTTCAAGGCCTTAAAGGGAACACTGTAACAATATTCCCTGAACTCCTGAGTACTAAGGAACCCTGAGTCTAGCTCCTTCTATCTCAGGGTCTGTGCGCCTTGGTTGTAATTGACTAATACTGAATGACTGTATGACTGGGGTGAGTGTGGTTATCATTAAAAGCATTTTAGGAAAGTGATGAAAAAGATCCTGTTCTTGGAGGAGAGAACAAAGCAAGGCATGGGTATTTAGTCCCAAGTGTGCACCTGGAGGGATTATGAAAATTAGGATTCCTGATCCACCCTGAGTTAGATACTGCAGGTCTGGGAAGTGGCCAGAGAATCTGCATTCTCTGGTGAAACAAATGCTGATTGGGGGCCCAATGTTGGCAACACATCCTGAACCCTAGTGTGACTTAGACTGAACTGCTAAAGGACAGAAGCAAAGGACCTTTAAATGTTTATCAAAGAAAAGAAAACGAGTTGCTAACAGCTAACCTCTGCATAGCACTTACAAGCTCAAGATCAAGTGATAGCTAATACCTCTAGGTTAGAAGGATCACAAGTTCAAACACAAATAATTACCCCCTGAGGTTACCCTCTCCTGCCTTTGGGAATATCCACAGAAATAAAGGAGATGAAGGTCTATCAAAAAGCAAGATATTCCCATGCACAGGAGCACCAGCTCTGGGTCCCAGTTCCTCTCTTGAGGAGTCTACTATTTCTGTTATTTCTTTTAAATAAAACTTGCTTTCTATGCATGCCTTGGCTCCATCAGGTGTCAATTTTCAACACCTGGGGATGTGATCCTGATTTTCCATATCAACAAGGAACAGAAAAATTTGAGTAGTGAGAACCCCCATCTAATGAATAGAATTATTTTATAAAGTGGGCTCACTGTGATGACCACCACATGCTTTCTTTTCCAAGAAGCAATTTACCTGCATCCCTTTCAGGCCTAAGTGGATGGGTTATGGCACATTTCTCAGCAAATTACCTATATTTTGCAGGAAAAACACAGGCCTGAAATAACATTGATAAGAGGGATTCAAGTTACACTGAAGAGGGTGACTTTTTTGACACTTTCCACAGACTAGATCCTGAAACTCGGGCTGAAAAAGATAATCTATCAGAATTTATGGTTAAGAATCCAATTAGAAACAGCATCGACCAAGGTGACCTAGATTTGTCATTGGCATGGGGTCATGATTGTCTGATGTCATCCAGCTGACAATCAAAAGTTAAAAGGCAGACCTGGCCAGGACTCTCTTGAAACTTTGCTGAGATCCTCCAATAAAACTAGAGGACAGGAGAGGAACACTTCTCTCTCCTCTCTGATAGAATTCACTCTCTCTTGAGAGTATCCCCTTTCCCTGGTATTATCACTTCAGTAAACTCATGTCTGTTACTTTTGGTGACATGACTGAAATCTTTCTAATTTGATTGCAAGAATCGGGATTTGAAGGTGGGTGTTTGCACTGCATCAGTTTCCTAGAACTCACCAGTCCTGTAAGCACTAAATATTTTAAAGACTTCTCAATGTCTGCATTGATCTTATTTCAGCTACATTGTCAGGCTTTCTGACTTTTCCAACTCTTCAGGAAAAAATCAAAGGGAGAAAGTATAATATAGAGCTAAACACCAGGACTGCTTCTCCTTCACACAGTGGATGCCTTAGTTGATGTAGTAATTAATATGTATTGTAGATCTATTAAGATATGATTTTCTTGAAAATAGAACAAATAGTTGTTTACAAACATGCCTACTGAGAAAGTGCAACATGTAATATGGGGAAAAAGCAAGAACTTTCAGAGTCCATTTATTCATTGGACACAATAAAAACAGTGTGTACATCAAATAGAAGTGTTTTATTTTGAAATCTAAAGAAAAATAAATGAATTTAATATGTCCTGGTTTATATTCATCTTCATACAAGCCACTAGAACAATATAAATTTTAACTTTCTTTGCATAGGGAAGGGCACATGAAGGCAGAAACAAGTCTCTAGAACTCTTGAAAAATGTGCTCCAAAACATGGTCAGAATTAGGTCATTCGCAAGTGTTCTATAGATTGAATTTCTTTTCCCCACATTTTTATTAGTGTATTACAGTTGTACATAATGCTCAGATTTGTTACATATTTGTAACATGCACACAATCAAACAATATTATTTAACCAATATGATTCCCTAGTACTTCCCTCCTCCCTCCCCACTTGGTCCCACATCTTGGTCTCATTTTTTTTAACTGATCTCCCTTTGATTTTAGGAGATTCACCCCCTACTTTGTTTTCCTTCCCCCCCCTCTAGCTTCCCTAGGGAGACATATATCTCTTAACCTTTTCAGTTTGACTTATTTCACTTAACATGGTTGTCTCTAGTTGCATGCATTTTCCTGCAAATGACAAAATTTCAGTTTTCTTAATGGCTGAGAAAAAATCAATTGTGTATCTGTACCACATTTTCTTTATTCATTCATCAATTGATGAACCTGGGCCAGTTCCATAGCTTAGCAATTGTGAATTATGGCCCCTATAAATATGGATAATCACGTATCCCTGTAGTATGATGACTTGAATTCTTCAAGATAAATACCAAATAGTGGTATAGCTGGGTCATATGATCATTCCATGCCTAGCCTTTTGAGGAGCCTCCATACTGATTTCCATTATTGTTAAACTAATTTTCTGTCCCACCAATAGTGTAAGAGTGTTCTTTTTTCTCCATATCCTCTCCAGCATCTATTATTTTTGTTCTTGATGAATGCCATTCTGACTGATGTGAGATGAAATATCAGCATAGTTTTGATTTACACTTTCCTAATTAGTAATGATGTTACTAATTAGTAATGATTAGTAATTTTTCTGTATATATTTTTTGTCATTTATATTTCTTCTTTTGAGAAATGTCTGTTTAGTTCACTTGACTATTAATTAGGTAATCAGATTTTTTGGATATTTCATCTTCTGTTGTTCCTTGTTACCATCCTCTCCTCCCTTTATTACTAAAAATGAAAGGGAATTGATAAAAACAGTAGGTCAGTAAGTACTCTTGTTTACAAGTGAAAGAAAATCAACTCAAACTAACATAGACATAGGTGGGGGTAGTGTTTTCTTTTACAAGTGAAAACCCTGGGGGTAATTCTGACTGCAGGCACAGCTGGTTTCAGTGATGTCTTTTTTTTTTTTTTTTGTCTTTTAATCTCTTAGTTTCCATCCCATTTTATGGCCTCCCTTGTAGCCACAAGATGTCAGTAAGCATTCCATGCTCTTCTCTTACCAGCCATTTGTGGACCTCTAAAACAGTCTTTTGGGACCAGTTCAAGCCAAAGTGGCAGACTGTGTTTCCTTGTTCAGGGGGTTTCCATGCTCTGAATTCTTAGATTTGGTCATTTTCCCACCTCACCAACCATAGGGTGAAATGCAGAGGAAAGATCCCAGGAAAACTTAGAAGTTACTTCTGTAAGAAGAGACAACAGACACTGGAGACAGATAAAAACACTCTGGGCAGATTCCCCTGCTGTGACCAGTGTGGCCAAACTTTCGGTTCCAGTGAGAGGGAAAAGGGTATTAGGAAATGAAGATTTAAAAAGATTTTGAAGATTACACTGGGATTAGGTGGAGCTCTATTCTCTGATGGAGATGGAGATCTAAAGAGTTGTATGAGTAATCCTTATTTATATATGTCCCATTATCAAGTTAAACACTATGAAACCATTATTCTCTGTGTTCAGGAAAGTCACAGAAACTAGGACATCTAAGTAGCCAGTTGCCACCCACACTCATAAAGATTAATATTAGGAGCTACCTGTAGCTCTCAAGAAAGTCCAATGTCAAAAGTTACTCTAAAGTTGGCAGACACAGGAGAAGTGGAACTGGTGAAATATTGTGGTTTTCTAGCATAAAAATTTCTTCCTTCCCAGGAGATATAAGCATGAGATCAAGATCAGAGTTGATAGAACTTTTACATAAAATCTTCCTATGCAGGGCATTGCCACAGTAGCAGTACAGCATCCGGTGCCTTATACAGAAACATTCCCAGGCACCAGGCATGCCACAAACATGAGGTCATTGGAGACCCCCAATCTCAGTGACTTCTAGCCCAATCTCTGCCACCACTTTCCATGCTCCCCTCTGATCTGCAAGGAATAGCTGACTATACCACATAGCTTGTAAACCTCTATGTCAGCTCATGACACTGTTGAAGACCCCAGTTATCAGGACATCTCCACTTCATAGATGAGGAGATCAGGGCTCAGAGGGTGTTAAACTTTGTTTCCAAAGCCACTGGTGTTGAAAGTGGTAGAGCCAGAGCATAAAGATAAATCAAGTCTCCAAAGATGTGTTTTAAATCATTCTTGGTCTACCAGCTCACTAATTTTCTCCCTGAGTTACAAAAAATATTATCATAGACCTTGAGAAGGAAGAGGGAATCAGAAAGGATGAAGATTCCCTGATAATACCTCATGGAGGACCTGCACCAGTTTGTTGCTGAGTTTGAAAGACTTCCTCTCTGTTCACATCTTCTAGTTGTTGCCACAAATATGTATTTCCACATTGCCTTTGTACTTTTTGCACTTGAATTATTTTTTGCTTACTTATTTTTCTTAAGTCACCTTGCCTGTTATACTTACAAAAGAGTATTTAACACCTCAATTGTTTATGGCAATTTTTGATAAAAATGAGTATCATTTACCCCAAATAAAAATTGACTTCAAAATCCCATAGAACTACTAAATTAATTACCAATCATATGTGCACCATTCAAAATTATTCATCTGAGGCATGGTCTTGAGACTCAGCTTGGAGAATTGGAGCTACTGGGTCACACAAGAACACAAATGAACCCTGTGCTATTCTGCTACATGCACTTTTATAGATATTCCTTCAATCTCCATTGCACTCTGAGAGAAAGGTGAGGGAAGTCCCAATTTCCCTTAGTCAGAAGGCCAGGAAGATATACTACCCCAAATGTAATCAAGTTCACACAGTTCAAAACCATGTTACTGGTCCTGGTCACTGCATCCTTAGTTTCCAACCACATACCCTTTTAGATGTGATCTAATCCAGGGGTCACAGTTTTTTCCAGCACCTTCTTTTCTGATCATTGAGTGATGTCATAACTCCCAATTTAACTATTCTGTTGTTATTGCTTGTTAAGTGCTCTAGGATGAAATCAGGTTTTCACAGTGTCCCCAGGAAGTTTGGCAGAAATAGACTGAGCAGTCACATCTTTTCCCACTGTCCTACTATCCATCTGATTCTCAAATGTATGCTAGAGACCAATCTCCATGGAAGAACAGAGGAGCCACCAAAGGAAAAAAGGGCCTTTGAGAGTGTGTAGGAAAAAGCTTTCAGGTGTACAGAGAAGCAAGCCAGCCCTGAGGGTATTTGTCTCCCCATCTTGCACAACCAGCTGGGGCACAGCTATATTGAATCAATGTTCCCTGACCCCTGGCACATGTTTATCATTTATTAAACTGAAAATATTTCCACCTCAAATTACATTGTGCTCTAGTTCCAAGGACAGATTATTAACCCTTCTGTCTAGAATAATCTTGATTCTATAATATGACAATGCAGTCAAAATGATATTCTTTCACCTGGGAGGTGAACTACATGATCTGCTGGACTCTAATGATCTTATAGAAATAGAAAGCACAGGCTTGGGTCACCTAAAAATATCTAAAAATCCCCACCTCACCCTCCTACTGAAGACTCCAACTCTTTCCATCCTCTAAATGGGAAAGAATTTATGTGACTGCTTAAACCAGATGCTGTACATAGACTAAATTTTATCTTCCGTAGAAAGCACTATGGAATCATTGTGACTTTCAGGAGTCAGGATGTGGCCTGTGCCCTTTTCTCTCACAGTCAACTGCTCTATTCCCTGTTGCTCAGTCCTATTTTACAACTGAGCTTCAGTCTGGCTACCTCTAGGTTCAAACCCAGTGTTGGTAGGGGATAACCAAGAGGGGAGGCTGCTTTCCACCATTCAAGATTCAGCACAACTGCACCAGGAGAGAGCTGAGTAGGTTCAAGTGACACAAACAGTATAAGGGGGCAAAGGTCTGAATAATTCAAGGGCCGAGTTTGTGTAAAGAAAACAGGATTCCAAGGAAGACTGGTCTTGTTGGAAAGGTATGGGACACAACAAAATCCCTTCCACAACCAAAAATCTTTTACAGTCTCTCTAGTATTACTATTTTTGGTAAGATCTCTAAGTTTTACAGATTATTTTTATACTAGCTAAAAACTAGAGGAACCTAAATATTCAAGAGAAGCAATATGGCTGAATTAATTGGTACATTGTTCCACAACTCTTATGCAGACTTAAGAATGATAGTTAATAATATGGTGGTTTAAGTAACTCATAAAATACTCAAATGTAAAAAAAAATGTAAATTGCATGTATGATGAGATTACTACTGTGCCATCTGATGATGTACTTGTTGAGCAAAAGGTCTCAAACATACTCAACTGTAGTGTTGCTAGTAAATTTGTGGGGTTGGTGTGCAGAAATATAGAGATATTTGGCCTGATTAGATTCACTGTTCCCACTTAGAACCTCAGAGCTGTCTGGGACACCCAACTCTCTCCTGAAAACCCTACATAGCTGCCAATTGGAACTAATGTTAGGAAGCTCATCTAGGTATGCCTAAACTGACCTGCCCCATGGAAGGTGCTATGCCAAGAATAATGGCACTGGATATTGCAGAATCAAGTCATCTTGAGGGTTTTCCCCTAAGTATTCATAATTAAAATGAACATTCCCATGGGACTGAATGTGTCAATGTTGTCTGGGCATTGAACCCTGACCCTGACATCAGGGATTTTACCATCCAGGGTTGATATTCACAAGTGAACCCTTTGCTTCTGGCTAATCCTCTAGCTTTATAAGGGAATTCAAGGGTGCCAGACTATGCTGCCAGTCACTGCTGCAGTAATCTGAGTCTTTTTCTCTCTCCCTCTGCTTCCTGAACCCCCTCAAGGCAGTTCCTTCAGCAGCACTGTTGAAGGTCATATGTTTATATGCTGCTTGTTACCACTAGGATGAAACTAGAGCCCTGGTGCCCTTACTGTCATTACTTCTTGTTAAGGCTGATACTTGCACTGGTTATAAAATCCTAGGAGACTGTAGGCCATGTCAGACATGCACAAGAATCTGGACCAGCCTTCAACTCAGCACCTAGTCCAATGTGCCCAGAAGGAATAACTGCAAAATTAAACCTCAATTAGCCAAGTATGTACTGACCTCAAGTTGTGACTCTCAGAGAGATATGACACACCATGGCTAGGAGAACTTTGGGCATGTTTGTTACCAGTCTAAGTTTGGCTTAGCAGGGGAAATGGTCTTTCAGAAAATGATCTTAGCTAGGGAAGTGGCCCAGTCCTCATATCAAGACCTAAGAACAAGGCCTGGCAACCATTAGCTTACCCTTCATGGGTGAATATGGGGCTCCTCGTCTCAACATGTTGCATTTTCTGTTGTACCTCTTGGCTATATTACCTCTTCTTACCCCACATCCATTTTTCTCATCATCATGGGCAAGACAGATGTGTACTGGGCATGCATGAAATCCGGGGTATCTGACTTAAACTTCCTAGTCAATCTTTCAAGATAAACATTTTTTTTCAATTTCAAAAATGGAGCAATGTGGCCTCTGATAGTCACATAATATCCTGACATGGCCTGGTTCACTCACATAATGCCCTCTTTATAATCTCTTACACTCAGGTAATACCCTCACTGTGGCCTGTTACACTGATATGCTACATTACTCTGGCTTCTGACATTAACATAATATCCTTACTTGGCCTCTGACACTCACATAAGACCCTCACCATGGCCTATCACACATAGCATTTTCACTGACTTCTGACACTCAACTAATGCCCTCTCTGGGGCCTCTCACTCTCACATATTATGCTCAATGTGACATCTGACATTCACATAATACCCTACTGTGACTTTTGACATTCACATAATACCCTCACTTGGCCTCTGACTCTCACAAAATATCCACACTCTTATGTTGACATTCATACAATATCATCATTTTGACCTTGAGAGTAACATAATATTATGACCCCTGCCATTGACAAAATATACTCACTATGGCATCTTGTGCTCTCAAATATACTTATAATGTTCACATATATTCATATTGTTTTCAGAATAGCCACTGAGATTGAAAATTTTTCCTAACTGTGGCCTCTGACATTTAAAAAATACATTCTCATTTTCAGTGTCTTTCATGTATTACATACACCATCACATGAGTTCCTCATATAATACAGTAAAGTGTGACATCAAACACTCATATAATACCATGCTGTGGTCTCTGACACAGAATGTCCTCAATCAGTCTCTTACACTTACATAATTCCTTCATTGTTTCCACTGACACATTATTTCCCCATTGTGACCTCAAACCCTCATATAACACCAAAATTGTGACTTCCTACACACATATTATACTCAGGGAGGACTTTGAATCTTACATAATACCTCATATGTGACCTATGACACTGATAATATATCCTCACTTGGTGTCTGACACTGACATATCTTTCTGAATTTTATACTCACATAATACAATCACTGTGGCCTGTGACTCTCATACAATTTTCTCCCTGTTATCTCTGTCCCTCACATATTTCCAACTGGAAATTCTGATATAAAACCATCAAAGTGACCTGTAAAACATAAAATATCCTCTCTCTCCCTGTTGCCTGAACCCCCTCAGCAACTTGACTGGTGACATTGACATAGTATTCTCACTGTGAACTCTGATCCTCACATATTATACTCTATGACCTCAGGCACTCAAATAATACCCTAAGTATAAATATTGTCACTGATAAAATACCCTAATATGACCACTGATCCTCAAAAATACACTCACTGTGATTTCTCACACTCATATAATAACCTCTCTGTAAACTAACCCCATGCTCTGGCTGGCATCTTAAAATGAATGTGACAACATTCAACCAAGTCTGGAGTCTCCCTAGAGTCTCACCTCTGGGCAGTGTTAGAAATGGTAGTAGCACAAGTCAATGTTAGCTGGCAGGGTATCAGCAAGAGCTGCAGTCATTGGAGGTGTTGGCAGCAGGTGGGGGGACTGTGGTAACTGCGACTCTGGCTGCAAGTGGAGCAGCATCCAAAGAGGATACCTCTAGGTGATATTCTGGGAGCAGGAAGAGCTTTTTTGGTGTTGGTGGCAGCAGCAGAAGCAAGGTAGTTGGCAGCCAAGTGTCCAAGGCACCATCGCGGGCAGCAGACCTCCAGGTAATGCTGACTGTGACAGCATCAAGAGCACCAGCAGGGCCTGGAGAAAGACCTCTGGGCACCTGACGCAGTAGCATCAGGTGCAGGTGTTGCACCCAGGGAAAAGACATCCAGGCATCTGTGGCAGCTACACTCCAACCCCCAGAGAAGAACTGCAGGCAGCAGCAGTGGTGTCCATGGTCATGGCATAATGGGCAGCCCCAGCACCTGATGAAATCTCCTCTGGGCATCTGCAGCTGGTTTTAGATTTAATAAAGCTTGAATTAATGTCTTCAACTTCAGTTTGTCTTGTTCTCCCATGCTTCTGCAAGACTCAGACTTTGCAACAGTCAGACTCAATTTTTGCTGTGTTTAAGCCAGAACAATCACATCATTTGTAAATAATTTTAATATGATAATAGCTATAGTTACTGAGTGATCACCAAAATGCTAAAAAGTACTAAGTGCTTACTAGGTTCTTTAATATTCCTATCAATCCTTCTTAACAAAAAGGAAATTGAAGATAGATGAGATCAAATACTAACTTTGTGTCATGGAGATAGTAAGGAATGACAGGTAGGTACAAATTGAGACTCTTTTACATCTTTGCATGTCTCTATAACTACTGAACTTGCCTGTCCTCCAAGGATTTCTTCATAAATATCCCTCCTCAATAATGTTACTTTGTGAGTAAAAGTTTGTAGGAATATTTCAGAGAGCACCAGAAGCATGTACCAGTACAGTGCAGATAGAACCAAAGACAGAAAAGGCCACAGTTATGCTGGTATCTATTTTACAGAAAGTCCATGCCTAGCTTCCAGGTGATGACGGTGGCCCCAGCTTTAATTTAAAGGGCCATGAATAACTTATGGGTTTGTTTGAGTCATCTCAGGGCAGGAGGATTGCTTTTCTATGAACTCAGATTCCATCAATTTGTCTGTACACTGCCTCAGACAGCCCTAGGTTCAAACAGAGCAGCCCTGATGCAGAGGAGGTGGGTATAACTGTGAAAGTGGTCCACTTCACTTTTTGAAAATAAATCTGAGGCTTGTTTTTAAAAGTGGTATGTTTTCCTTTTCCTCTTCTCCCTCTCCCCCTCCCTAACCTGGGGGTGGGGAACAAGATAACATCAAGTTATCTGTGCTCCACAGGAAGGAGATATCTGCCAGAAGTTCTGGGAAATGAATATCTTCCAAATTAAAAAGTCAATTTTAACACACCATCAGGGTGTCCTGGCCTATTCACAATTGTTTTAAAAATATCAAACTATTATTATCTAAACTCTATGTGACCTAAAACTATTCTTAATATTCTCGTGGTTAAAACAATAGACAAGTAATCTCATGTGACTATCTCTACTAGGTCCATCTGGTTAATATCTGAATTGCTGAGTTAAGGGGTACAGGAGGGCAGCGGTCTCAATTGTAATTGTGTACCAACGTTTATTATAGGGGTGACATATTCTTTGTAGGAAGGAAGGAATGTTTTGGAACCTTATTCTCTTACCTCACTACCACACATGAACAAAACCATCGTTAAAATTTAACCAGCCTGTTGGAGACAAAGGCAGATCTACAACTATTTTCTCCAGAGGCTTTCAGGGACTCATTGCACGGTTGCAAAATTATTTTTAATTTTGTTAATGGTAAAGACCCATTGTTTTTCAGATTGTAGGTAATATTTTCTAGAATTTTTGTTGTATTCCCTTCATCCCCTTAAGCAATCCGTTCAGACTGACCCTGTCAGGGCACACCTGGAATGTAGCCTTTGAAGAGAATCTATAACATGCCCTTATTCCTCCTGATGGGGAGAATCACAGCCTTTGTGACAGAAGTCCCCTGTGTTTCTCCATTCCTAACAAAGCAAAATTTTTTTTTCTTTTTTTCAAAATCATTTTCTTGTTATTTAATTGTCACTGGGACAAGGACAGAGCATTTGGTTACAAATTTGTTCCCCTACCTGGGGACCCAAGAGCAACTCCAAACTCTGGCTTTCTTGGGTATTCCTGGCACTGCAAGCAACCACAATTCCATGTTGAATGAAGAAGTATGGCAATATTTTTGAGAGCTGACTACTGGAAAATAAGTAGATGGGAGAGCTTGCCTTAGGTTGATCCAGAGGAGCTATTCCTGTAAGTAAAGGGTGTGACTGAGGGATTCCCAGCAGCTGATGAAGACCCATTTGCTTCAGGGAACTTCAGTCTTCTTTTCGTGTATTTTAAGGATTGCTCCATCTTGGTCTACTTTGAGATAAAGGAAACTGAATGCAATAATATCAGGACACCTCCACCATTTGGTAAGCTCCTTCGGTGTTCACACCAAGACCCTTGATTCTACATGTCTGGTTCCCCTTTGTGGGAATATCTAGTCCCTTTTTGTGGGGACACCTGTGGTGTCACTGGTGTAGATGTCATGGTTTAGTGGTAGGTGGGAACTTGGAAGAATTTTTCTCATCTGGTCTGTCTGCTTTAAAGTTTTCCCTCTGTCAGCCATGGTCTGGGGATCCTCTTTGTCTGTCTCTAGATTTTTTTGTTTGCATTTGTTTCTTTTCCCTTAAGACATGGGAAATACTGTGCTGATTGTATAGATTGTTTTTTGGGAAAGATCTAGGCTGAATGGGCCACCTATAGGTATAAACCTGTCTAAGGAAAAGATGATGTTTTACTGTAACACTCTGCTCTTTGAATGGTTTTCTGTATTATTACAATCTTGCACTTGGGAGTTGGTCTGTCAGAGGTAAAAAAAAAAAACAAAATACTTTGTATGTACAGGCATGTATGCAATTATGTAATAAATCTTAACAGGTAAAAACTAAGTTGGATGCAAAGAGGTGTTCCTTCTAATGTGTGAGTATAGCAGGAGTACAAGGTAGGTTTATTTATTTTTCTTTCCAAATGAGTGCTAACAGTCTGAGTACTACTTCTCAGTCTTGCCCCAGGCAACTGCAAATCATATTGCTGTGGGTCAGGGACATAGTCCTGATATAAAGGAGAAAAAAGAAGATCCTAGGAAAGGTGCCTGGTCTATAGAGAAATAGACAGGGAGGATGTGGCCTCTACCCTACTTTCCAGTCACTCTGCCCATGAGAATAAAACCAGAATTTGAGGACAGAGTTCAGTTCACAGCTTCTGCAGATGAATGAATCTATATGAACCATAGACCTCACTGATTTTCTTCCTTGGTTCCTGCTTCTTAGATTCAAAGAATGAAATTCATGGATGATGGGGGAGGACAAAAAGAAAAGAAATAAAGTTAGTTTTGAATGAAAGGATAAAAGGAGATGGATCTCCCTGTGATGTGAGAGGAAAGCTTTGGAAATCTTCTCCACTTGAGTATACTAGTTCAGAAATTAGGCTTTGGACAAAGACATTTATCAGAGTCTGTGCTCAACAGATATTAAAAGTGTTAAGACTAATTGTTGGAATCTATTCTGTACAGTTGTTGGAAATGTACCAAGGCTGTTGACTTGGCCCATAACTTTCTATTTGGCTATGTGCTTTTGGTTCTTAAGTCTGAATTTTTTGTAACTTCCATTTGGGTCCATTCCCATTTTATCTTTCTGCCACTGTTTGTCAAAAAGTGTACTGTAATGCTTAAGTTCACAGGGTTGCCTTTACATTTGAAAAAACCCTATCTGGGCCCATTATAGTCATTGATGATTAACTAAACTATCTTAATAGGGATGGAAGATGAAAGTTGTCAATCACAAGATATGAAACAATGAGTTCTAATATTTTTAATTTGTAATGAGAGGACAAAATTGTCTCTCCTTATTAAGATCTTCCCTATTTGTTCAGGGGACACTTCTGCAGGCCTTCCCTCTTGCCCACAGAGCTAAAATACAAAGGTCTCCTGGAGCCCCCATGAATTTGAATATATTTCATTTGGTCTGATTACTGAAGAAAGAGGTTCCTAATAATTTCTGTGACCGACACTAGACAGTGCTGTTATACACAAAAGTATGTAAAGAGAGAGTCCCTGGGTATAATTAACAATGGGTAACTCACGTAAAAGTTGATGGCATTATGATGATGGTAAGGGAGACTGGTCAAACAATAACCTGTGTTACAACCCCTTAAGTGTATATTGGAAAAAATAAAAGATTTAAGGCACAGATTTTAAATATGCCAAACTGTCTAATCCCTTTGCTGGATAAAATTTATTGTGTAAATTAAATGTACAGATAACATTCTCACACAAAAATTAAAAATTTCAAGTACAAGAATCTTCCAGGCAAAGAAAACAGAACCTTCTCTGCTGTAGGACTACTAGAAGTGAGAAAGGCCTTTTAAGAAAAAGTGATCCTGGGAAAAGTGATCAAAGTTATCTTAACAAGATAAGATTTAGGAGGAAATAACTTGACCAAGGGGAAAATAATAGCAGCTCAATTTATAATTGCTAGATTGTGGAACCAACATATATGCCCTTCAACAGATGAATGGATAAAGAAACTGTGGTATATATACATAATGGAATATTATCCAGTCATAAAGAATAATAATATTATAATATTTCCAGATAAATGGATGCAATTGGAGAATATCATGTTAAGAGAAACAAGTCAATCCCCAAAAAACCAAGGCAGAATGTTTTCCCTGGTAAGTAGATGATGATACATAATTGGAGTGTTGGGTAAGAGAAGAATGGAGGGACTTTAGATTACATAGAGGAAAATGAGAGGGAGGGGTATGAAAAATGGAATGAGAGAGACATCATTACCCTATGTACATGTATGATGACACAAATGGTATAAATATACATTGTACAAAACCATAGAAACAAAAATATGTGTGCCATTTGTGTACAATGAATCAAAATGCTGTCTGCAAAAATGAAATAATAATAATAAAAGAAGAGACACTCATTCTCTTCTGGACAGTTGTTTAAATTATACAATGAGTCTGCTTTGCCTGATATCCTACTCTGCCTCTTCTGCCTGTTAAAACACCTCACACTGATAAATACCAATTTGTTCAAGATTTGACAGCTATAAAATATTAAAATGTGATGTCAATTGCTTTTAGGATTTTTCTTTACAAGAGAAACAGATGACTTAAAATCTTGAACAGGCTTGATTTTCATGAATAACCTAAGTATATCAGACTACAAATATGTATACATCTGAAACTAAATATATTAGTCTGAGCCTTACCTAAATACTGTATAAAAGTATAAAAATAAAAGTTCATGTAGATTTAACCAGTAAGGACTATCTTTTATACCTTACATCTGGCATAGGGCAACACTGTCACTTGGAAAATATTCTGTAACTGAACCTGTTATCAATAAGATGTATGTAAAATTTGATGTTACTTTTTACTTGTATTTAAAAATACATTTAAAAATTTAAATGTATTCTAAAAAGATAATGAGAGACTGATCTATTTAAAGGTGGATTTTGTAAAACATACAAGCATTTTTCCACTTTACAGCAAAAAAGGATGAAAAATCTCTTTAGATTTTTGTTGATTCCTCTTTCAGATGTAATATTGTGAAGAGCCCAACCTAACCTGAGATAAGATTCTGCCTCCCACCTTGCTTCATGTTAGAATGACTCCCAAATAGTTTAGACTTATGCTCATTTAAAGTTGTGCTCAAAAGATCAATTTTTGTTGTAAAGACTACTGTTGTCTCAAAAGAAACAGGAGATATAATATAACTAAGTAAGGATTGGGATTATAAAAAAGTCGTGTTTCTTGGACCATAGCTATTGTACAAACTGAATGCAATTTTGCTATTGTTAAATTCATTTTGTATTTTTCTTGAAAACTTTAATTGTTACATGTTAGTACTTTACAGAAGTGTAACTTTGAATATAACAACCCGAGTTAAATTGAGGTAATGGATAATCATCTACAGAGGAGAGACCATATGGCATACTTCAACTAGTAATACCGACCCCAATTAAAGAAAAGTGGTAAATGACTATAGAATTAGAGATATTGAAGTTATAACATATTACTCCCTCCTTAAGACTTGTGAAACTTATTTGCTGGATGTTTAAAAAAATTTTGGATACCAAAATCAAGGAAGTAAAAGGATCAAGAGAAAAGCAGCCACTATTTGGCCCTTGCCCTCTAAGGTCAGTGAGTATCCAGAGAATGATAGGTGGGAATCCACTAAGGACTCTGAAATTCTGATGAGTTACCTGATCTGCCAATCAGGAAGATCAAGAGGTCTCTAGAGCACAGAAAACCAGCTCTGGTGCAACTTCTACAAAGAAGACGGTCATTGGAGACTGAAATATCCCTGATACTTCCAAGAGAAGCCACATTTGGTCATCAAGATACTGACCTGATTCATCCTGGCACATGGCACCACTGGGACATAAATGGTTAAGGATTCAGGAGGCTTCACATGCATCCTCAAGTGTGATCTCTGAGGAATCTCAGCTCATTCATAAGAATAGATACAAACAAGGTCAATTTTGACTAGCTTGGTCTTAAACACCTGGCAGTAGAGTACAGCCTGTGCAATCCTACATGGACAACTCAAATGAAAAGCAATGCAATTTTTTTTTTTACTCTAACTTAAGATGTACACTTGTGAGAGCCCTACCAAAAGTAAAAAAGGCTTAAGGATATAAAGAAATGGTTCTTACTGTAAGCACAAAATGGCAAGAGGCAGACCTCAGCAGATTCAGAGAAGACTTTATTCCTTCATGGACTTGGGCACTGTGGTGTTCACTTTCTGGATGGAAAAATGACCATCAGCTACAGATGACATTTTGGTTTTATAGGGTACAATGATGTAATTGGAAACTGTGTACATGCAGTTTTAACCATCAGGGGCTAGTTTTACAGGTTAAAACTTTAATTTAGAAGAGTTGTAAAAAGTCTGAAATTCTTTGTTATCTGGGGGGATAAGAGGCTGGATCCTGAGAGATGAGTACGCAAATCTTGTCCATTGTCATTTAGGACCAATTTGCCATAGGAGAAGGTAAAGATTTAGAACACAGAATTCAGCATCAACATCTTTGCCCCAGGGCCCATTGTTATTATGAAAGAATGCCCTGGGAGAGGTTTAATGTTTGATCAATTTCCCCTCCTTCCTTCCAAGTCACACTGTCCTTCCATTTTCTTGGGGAGCTGTCTTATATGACTATTATTTTTCATAATCCTTCAATACTTCCCACATAGCTCTACACAACTGTTTGTAAGAAAATGTAATCATCTGTGAGAGTCAAAGTTGTTCCTATGAGTCTTACCATACCAGATCAATACAAACCCAATGTATACTTGCAGCAATGCCAAACCTTCAAGGATTCTCAGGTGGTGCACCCAGCCCTGTACTTTCTGTTAGACCTTCCCATCTTAATGAGGGGAATAGGAAGGGCTTCCATGTGTGGGAGAATAGGAAGGAAGCTGCACATGAGAAGAGTAAGTGTGCAATCATGGATCCTGTTGTACACACTCTCTTGTCCTGGCAACAAAATTGGGTCAAAGAAGAGACACAGAAGCAGAAGAAAGCCCTCCATATTCAGGAGTGGAGCCTAACCTGAACCCAAGATTCAAATGCTAGTTCTCTTTCCACCTCCTCAGTTACCTTCCCAGTGGACACTTTAAAGCATCAAAATAGACATTTCTTTTTTCTCTTTACAAACAGGTTCGACTTCCTATGAGAAGAAAATGACCTGTCACCACTTTATGAGCTCTCCTCCACCTGATTGGTTTTAGGACCTGTGACCAGAGCTCTACCACCTCTCATGACTCAAGATTGTGGAAAGATAATCAGCTTAACCTGCATGGATGGGAAGACTGTAAAATTCTAAAGGACTTTTCTGCCACAGTATCATGGCCATTACTCCCTCTAGTCAAAGCCCCTGGATGTATATGACTTCCTGGACACCTCACTACAATCAACCTCAGCACACTGAGGATTCAGGGACTATGATGGGACCCAGAGAAGCAGGGAGACTGACTGTGGAGCACTGCTAGGTGTTGGAAGGTAAGTGCATCTAGTGGTCATGCAGGGAAATGGTGGAGATCTGTGCACCAGGACCCAGGATCTTCCATATAAAAAAGATGTAATCTTCCAAACTGGTCCTCTCAATAGTGGTCAAAGAGCAGCAACATGATTTCCAGAACTTATTAAACAGTGAATTGGTTTTTGCTTTCACCTCCGGAGAAGTGAAAGTCAAAATGTTTACAGGGTTTTGAATATTAGGCTGTGTTTGAAGATCTTAAAGGGAACACTGGAACAATATTCCCTGGACTCCTGAGCACTAAGGAACCATGAGCCTAGCCCCTTATATCTCAGAGTCAGTACACCTTGGTTGTAACTGGCTAATACTAGATGTCTGTCTGCCAGGGGTCAGTGAGAGAGATTATCATAAAAAGTCTATGCAAAGTGGTGAAAAAGATCCTGTTCTTGGAGGAGAGACCAAAATAAGGCATAAGTATTTAGCCTCAAGTGTGCACCTAGAGGGATTATGAAAATTAGGATTCCTGAACCACCCTGAGTCAGATACTGCAGGTCTGGGGTGTGGCCTGAGAACTTGATTCCTATCAATTTCTCTGGTGACACAGATTCTGGTTGGGGGCCCACTGTTGGGAACACAACCTGAACCCTAGTGTGACTTGGGCAGAACTACTGAAGAACCAGAGCAAAGGACCTTTAAATGTTTATCAAAGAAAATGAGTTGCTAACAGCTAACTTCTGGATAGCACTTCCCAGCTCAAGTTCAACAGATAGCTAATACCTCCAGGTTAGAAGGATCACAAGTTCCAACACAAGTAATTACCCCCTGAGTTTATCCTTTCCTGCCTTTGGGAACATCCACATGAAATAAAGGAGGTGGGTGCCTATCAAAAAGCAAAATATTACCACACTCAGGAGCCCAAGCTCTGGGTCCCAGCTCCTCTCTTGAAGAGTCTACTGTCTCTGTTACATCTTTTAAATAAAACTTGTTTTCTATGCAAGTCTTGGCTCACTCAGTTGTCAATCTTCAACACCACGGAACATGATCCTGATTTCCCATATCAATAGGGAACAGATAGCTTTGAGTGTTGAGAACCCCACTCTAATTAAGAGAATTATTTGTTAAAGTGGGCCCATTTTGATGATCTCCAAATGGTTTCTTTTCCAAGAAGCAATTTACCTGTATCCCTGCCTGGTCTAAGTGGATGGGCTATGACATTTTCCTCAGCAAATTACCTATATTCTGCAGGAAAAATGCAGGCCTGAAATAATGTTGATAAGAGGGAATCAAGTTACTCTGAAGAGGGTGACTTTTGTGACCCTTTTTACAGATCAGATCCTGAAACTCAGGATGAGAAAGAAAATCTCTAAGAACTTATGGTTAAGAAGCCAATTAGAAACAGCATCGGCCAAGGTGACCTAGACTTGTCATTGGCAGTGAGGACATGACAGTGTGATGTCATTCAGCTACCAGTCAAAAGTCAAAAGGTGGACCTGGACAGGGCTCTCATGAAACTTACATGAGATCCTCCAATAAAAAAAACTAGAGTGCAGGAGAAGAACACCACTGTCTCCTCTCTGAGAGAATCCAATCTCTTTTGAGAGTGTCCCCTTTCCCTTGTACTATCACTTCAATAAACTCATGTCTGTTACTTTGAGTGACATGACTAAAATCTTTGTAATTTCATTGCAAGAATCAGGATATGAAAGTGGGTCTTTGCATTGCATTAGTTTCCCAGAAGTCACCAGTCCTGTAAACACTAAATATTTTAAAGAGTTCTCAAGATCTGCATTGATCTTACTTCAGCTACATTGTCAAGTTTTCTGGCTTTTCCAACTCTTCAGGAAAACTCAAAGGGAGATAGTATAATATAGAGCTAAACACGAGGACTGTCTTTCTCCTCCACATAGTGGATGCCCCAGATGATAGATTTCTTAATAAGCATTGTAGCTCTATTGAAATATGATTTGTTTGAAAATAGAATAGCTTTTTACAAACATGACTACTGAGAAAGCGCTACATATAATACAGAAAAAAAAGCAAGCACTTTCAGAGTTCATTTGTCCATTGGACACAATAGGCACTGTGCCAACCTCCCATAGAAAAGTTTTATTTTGAAATCTAAAGAAAAATAGATGACTTTAATATGTCCTGGATTATATTCATCTTCATTCAAGACACTAGCCCAATGTAAATTTTAACCTTTGCATAGGGAGGAGCATATGAAAGCAGAAGCAAGTCTCTAGGACTCTTAAAAGATGTGCTCCAAAACATGGCCAGAATTTGGTTGTTCTCAAGGCTTGTATGGATTTAACTTCTCTCCCCCACATTTTATTAATGCATTACAGTTGTACATAATGCTCAGATTTGTTGTATATTTGTACATGCACACAATCAAACACTGTTATTTAACCAGCACTTCCCCCCTCCCTCCCCACTTGGTCCTACCCCTTGGTTCCTTTCTTTTACTGATCTCCCTTTGATTTTTAGGAGATTCATCCCCAGCTTTGTTTTACTCTTTTCCCTCTCTAGCTTCCCTGGGGGACATCTAACCCTTCACCTTTTCAGTTTGACTTATTTCACTTAACTTATTTGTCTCTAGTTCCATTCATTTTTCTGCAAATGACACAATTTTATTTTTCTTTATGACTGAATAGAGTCAATTGTGTATCTCTACCACATTTTCTTTATCCATTTATCAAGTGATGGACACCTAGGCCAGTTCCATGGTTTAGCAATTGTGAATTGTGCCCCTATAAACATGGATAAGTATGTATCCCTGTAGTATGATGACTAGTTCATCAAGATAAATACCAAAGAGTGGTATATCTGAGTCATATGTTCATTCCATGCCTAGTCTTTTGAGGAGACTCCATACCAATTTCCATTATACTTATACTAATTATCAGTTCCCACAATAGTGTAAAGGTGTTCCTTTTTCTCCATATCCTCTCCAGCATCTATTATTTGTGTTCTTGATAAATGCCATTCTGATTGATGTGAGATGAAATAACAGTGTAGTTTAGATCTACATTTCCCTAATTACTAATGATGTTGAGCATACTTCCATACATATTTTTTCTCGTTTGTATTTATTCTTTTGAGAAGTGTCTGTTTAGTTCACTTGCCTATTGATTAATTAGGTAATTGGATTTTTTGGATATTTAATCTTCTCTTGTTCCTTGTTACCATTCTCTTGTCCCTTTATTACTACAAATGAAGGGGAATTGAGAAAAACTGTAGGTCAGTAAGCACTCTTGTTTTCAAGTAAAAGAAAATCAACTCAAACTAACAGAGAAATGTGGGGGCAGTATTTTCTTTTACAGGTGATAAACCTGGGGATAGTTCTGACTGCAGGCACAGCTGGTTTCACTGATGTCTTTTTTTTTATTTTTCTGTTTTTTTTTTTTTTTGTCTTTTCATCTCTCAGTTTCCATCCCATTTTCTGACTTCCTCTGTAACTACAAGATGGCAGTAAGATTTCCATGCACAACTCCTATGAGCCATTTGTGGGTCTCTGAAAGAGTCTGTGTGGACAAGTTCAAGGCAACTTGGCAGACTGCGTTTTCTTGTTCAGTGGATTTCCATACTCCAATTTATTAGACTTGGTCATATTCCCACCTCACACAACATAGTGTAAAATGCAGAGGAAGGATTCCAGGAAAAATTGGAAGTTATTTCTGGAAGAAGAGAAAACAGACACTGGAGACAGATAAAAATATTCTGGGCAGATTCCCCTGCTGTGACTAATGTGGCTAAATTTTCAGTTCAAGTGAGGGACAAAAGGTGATTAGGAAATCAAGATTCACCCAGATTTTGAAGATTACACTGGGATAAAATGGAGCTCTGGTCTCTGATGGAGATGTAGATCTAAAGATTTATAACAGGAATCCTTATTTATATATGTATCATTATCAGGTTAATGTTTATGAAACCATTATTCTCTGTATTCAGGAAAGTCACAGAAACTAGGACATCTAAGTAGCATTTCCTCAGTTGCAATCCACTGTTGCAAAGTTTAATGTTAGGAGCTTTGTGTTTCTCTCAAGAAAATCCATTGTTAAAAGTTATTCTAAAGTGGGCAGACACAAGAGAAGTGGAGCTGGTGAAATACTGTGTTTGTCAGGCATAAAAATTTCTTCCTTCCCAGGAGCTATAAGACTGAGATCAAGATCAGAGTTGATAGAGCTCTTACACAGAGTCTCCTTATGCAGGGCATTGCCAAGGCAGCAGCCCAGTATCCTGTGTCCTTGTACAGAAACATTCCCAGGCACCAGGCATGCCACAAACATGAAGCCCTCAGAGACCCCCA
The DNA here is from genome assembly GCF_902686445.1 of Sciurus carolinensis. Taxonomy (NCBI): domain Eukaryota; kingdom Metazoa; phylum Chordata; class Mammalia; order Rodentia; family Sciuridae; genus Sciurus; species Sciurus carolinensis. The sequence continues at coordinate 1,471,544 of NW_025920125.1, read as the reverse complement.
ATCTCAGTCACTGCTATCCCATTCTCTGCCATCACTTTCCACACTCCCCTCTGATATGCAGGGGAATAGCTGACTTCACCACAGAGTTGGGAAGCCTCTATGTCACCTCATGGCACTGTGAAAGAACCCAGGTATCAGGACACCTCCTCTTCATAGACAAGGAGACCAGGGCTCAGAGGGTGTAAAACTTCCTTCCCAAGGCCACTGGTCTTGAAAGTGGTAGAGCCAGAAAATAAAGAAAAATCCAGCCTCCAAAGGTATGTTTTAAATCATTCTTGGACTACCAGTGCACTAATAGACTCCCTGAGGTACAAAAAATTATCATAGACCTTGAGAAGGAAGAGAGGAATCAGAAAAGATGAACACTCTTTGATAGCACCTCATGGAGGTCCCACACCAGTCAGTTTGTGGCTGAGTTTGGAAAACTTCCTGTCTGCTTACATCTTCTAGTGGTTTCCAAATATATTTATTTCCACATCATCTTTGTAATTTTTGCACTTGAGTTAATTTTGTTTATGTATTTTTCTTAAGTCACTTTGCCTGTTTTACTTACTAAAATATATTAATAACACCAGTGGTTTATGAAAATTTTCAATAAAAATGAGTATCATTTGCCCCAAATAATAATTGACTTCAAAATTCCACAGAACTACTAAATTAATTACCAATCATATGTGCATCATTCAAAATCATTCATCTGAGGCAGGGTCTTCAGACTGAGCTTGGAGAATTGGAGCTACTGGGTCATACCAGAACACCAATGACCCCTGTGCTCTTCTGCCACATGCAGTTATCCAGGCAATCCTTCAATCTCCATTGCACTCAGAGATAAATGTGGGGATGTCCCAAATTCCCTCAGCCAGGAGGCCAGGAAGATATACTACCCCAAATGTAGTCAAGTTCACACACTTCAAAACCAGGTTCCTGGTTCTGGTCACTGCATCCTTAGTTTCCAACCACATATGCTTTCAGATGTGATCTAATTGAGGGGTCAAGGTTCTTTCCAGCAACTTCTTTCCTGATCATTGAGTCATGTCATAACTCCCAATTTAACTATTCTGTGATTACTGCTTGTTAAATTCTCTAGGAAGAAGAAACCAGGTTTGCACAGTGTCCCCAGGAAGTCAGGTAGTACTAGGCTGAGCAGTCACATCTTTTCCCACTCTCCTACTGTCCATCTGCTTCTCAAATGTCTGCCAGAGACCAATCTCCATGGAAGAAGAGCGGAGCCACCAAAGGAAAAAAGGGCTTTTCAGAGCATGTAGGAAAATGCCCTCAGTGTACAGAGAAGCAAGCCAGCCCTGAGGGATTTTGTCTCCCATCTTGCACAACCAGCTGGGGTACAGCTATATTGAATTAATGTTCCCTGACTCCTGGCACATGGTCATTGTTTATTCAACTGAAAATGTTTCCACCACAAATTACATTGGGCTTCTCGCTCCAAGGACAGATTATTAACCCTTCACTCTAGAATAATCTTGATTCTATAATATGACAATGCAGTCACAAGTATATTCTGTGAACTGGAAAGTTAACCACATGATCTCCTAGACTCAAATGATCCTAAAGAAATAGAAATCACAGGCATGGGTCACCTAAAAATATTTAAAAATGCCAACCCACTCCACCCTCCTCCTGAAGACTCCAAGACTTTCCATCCTGTGAATGGGAAAGATTTTATGTGACTGCATAAACCAGATGCTGCACATGTAGTAAATTTTATCTTCCTTAGAAAGAACTATGGAGTCATTGTGTCTCTCAGGTGTCAGGCTGTGGCCTGTGCCCTTTTCCCTCACAGTCAGTGACTCTACTCCCTGTTGATCAGTCCTAATTTGCAACTGAGCTTCAGTCTGGCTACCTCTGAGTCTTCTTCCAGTTTTGGTGGGAGATAGCCAAGAGGGGAGACTGCTTCCCACCATCCAAATTCAGCACAACTTCACCAGGAATAGAGCTGAGTAGGAGTAAGTGACACAGTCTAAGGGGCAAAGTTCTGGGCCATTCAAGGGCCGAACTTGTGCAAAGGAAACAGGATTCCAAGGAAGACTGGTCTTGTTGGAAAGGGATGGGAGACAACAGAATTCTTTCCCCAACCAAAATTCCTCTACATTCACTCTAATTTTACTATTTTTGGTAAGATCTTTAAATTTTCCAGATTATTTTCATACTAGCTAAAACCTAGAGGGAACTAAATATTCAAGAGGAGCAATATGACTGAATCAATTGTTACATTGTTTCACAACTCTTATACAGACTTAAGAATGATAGTTAAAAATATGGTAGCTTATGTAACTCAGAAAACACTCAAATGTAAAGAAAAATAGAAAGTCGCATGCAGGATGAGATTACTACTGTGCCATCTGATGATGTACTTGCTTAGCAAAAGGTCTCAAACATTCAATATAGTACTGCTAGTAAACTTGTGGGGTAGTGTGCAGAAATATAGAGATATGAGACCTGATTAGGCTCACTGTTCCCACTTAGGGCCTCAGAGCTTCCTGGGACACCCAACTCTCTCCTACAAACCCTACACACCTGCCACTGGGAACTAATGATAGGAAGCTAACCTAGGTGTGCCTCACCTGTCCTGCCCCATGGAAGGTGCCATGCAAAGAGTAATGGCACTGGATATTGTGGAATCCAAGTCATCTTGAGGGTTTTCCCCTAAATATTCAGAATCAAAATGAACATTCCCATGGGATTAAATGTGTCAATGTTGTCTGGGCATTGAGCCCTGACCCTGACCTCAGGGATTTTACCATCCCGGGTGAATATTTACAAGTGAACCTTTTGCTTCTGGCTTGTCCTCTAGCATTGTTAGAGAATTCAAGGGTTCCAAACTATGCTGCCAACCACTGCTGCAGTTCTCTGAGTCTTTTTCTCTCTCTCCCTACTGCCTGAACCCCCTCAGCAAGAATCCACAAGGAAGTTGAATTTAATATGTTGATATGCTGCTTGTTACCACTAGAATGAAACTAGAGCCCTGGTCCCCTTAATATCATTACTACTTGTTAAGGCTAAAAATTGCACTGGCTAGAAAATCCTAGGACACTGTGGGCCATGTCAGACATGCCAAAGAATCTGTGCTGGCCTTCAACTCAACACCGAGTCCAATGTGCCCAGAAAGAATGACTGCAAAATTAAACTTCAATTAGTCAAGAGTGTACTGACCTCAAGTTGTGACTCCCTGAGGGACATGGCACACCATGGCTGGGAGGATTTTGGACATAATTGTTACCAGTCTAAGTTTGACTTAGTAAGGGAAATGGTCTTTCAGAAAATGATCTTAGTTTGGGAAGTGGCCCATTTCTCATATCAAGACCTTAGGACCCAGGCCTGGCAAAAATTAGCTTACACTTCATGGGAGGATTTGGGGCTCCTGGTCCCAACATGTTGCATTTTCTGTTGTACCTCTTGTCTCTATATCCTCTTCTTACCCCACATCCATTTTTCTCATCATCATGGACATGACAGCTGTATACTGAGCATCCATGAAATCCTGTGTATGTTCCTTAAACTTCGTAGTCAATTTTTCAAGATAAGCATTTTTTTTTTAATTTCAAAAATGGAGCATGTGTCCTCTGATAGTCATATAATATCCTGACATGGTCTGGTTCACTCACATAATGTCCTCATTATACTCTCTTACACTCACATAATACCTTCACTGTGTCCTGCTACAATAATATGCTACATTACTCTGGCCTCTGACATTCACGTAATATCCTTACTTGGGCCTCTGACACTCACATAACACCCTCACCAAGGCCTATCATACAGAGCATTTTCACTGACTTCTGATACTCAACTAATTCCCTCACCGGGACCTCTCACTCTCACATATCATGCTCAATGTGACATCTGACATTCACATAATACCCTACTGTGACTTTTGACATTCACATAATATCCTCACTTGGCCTCTGACTCTCACATTCTCACTCTGATGTTGACATTCATACAATATCATCACTGTGACCTTGACAGTCACATAATATTATGACCCCTGTGAATGACAAAATGTATTCACTGTGGCATCTGATGTTCTCAAATATACTTATAATGTTCACATATATTCATATATTAATTCAGAATAGCCCCGAGATTGAAATTTTTTCCTAACTGTGGCCTCTGACATTTAAAAAATATCTTCTCATTTACAAAATGTCTTTCACATATTACACTCACTGTCACATGAGTTCCTCACATAATACACTCAGTGTGGCATCAAACACTCATGTAATACCATGCTGTGGCCTCTAACACAGAATGTCCTCAATCAGTCTCTGACACTTATATAATTCCTTCATTGTGATCACCGACATATTATATCCCCGTTGTGACCTCAGACCCTCACATAATACCAATATTTTGGCTTCCTACACTCGTATTACACTCAATGAGGTTTTTGAATCTTACATAATACCTTAAATGTGGCCTATGACACTGATATAATATCCTCACTTTGTGTCTGACACTGACATATCATTCTGAATTTTATACTCATATAATACAATCAGTGTGAACACTGACTCTCATACAAATTTGCTCACTGTTATCTCTGATACTCACATATTACCATACTGGAACTTCTGATATAAAAGCATGAAAGTGATCTCTAAAACACAAAATACCCTCTCTCTCCCTACTGCCTAAACCCCCTCAGCAACTTGGCCTCTGACACTGACATAATATTCTCACTGTTATCTTTGATCCTCACATATTATACTCTGTGATCTTTGACACATAATTACTTCAGTATGACCACACTCACATAATACCCTCAGTGTGACCTCAGGCACTCAAATAATACCCTAAGTATAACCATTGTCACTGAAAAAATACCCTAATGTGACCTCTGATCCTCAAAAAATGCACTCACTGTGATTTCTCACACTCATATAATGCACTCAGTGTAAACTCAGATAGTAATGTAATACCTGCATATGCTGTCTCACACATAATACCAAAAATGTGCCCTCTGACACTCAGAATATTCTCACTGGGGCTTCTGACACTCACCTAATGCCTTCACTGTGCCTATTGTCCATCACATAATGCCTTCATTCTGCCCTCTGACAATTACAAAATATCCTCAATTTGAAGTCTCACAATATTTCACCAGACCTCTGACATTATATAATTTACTCACTGTGACTCAAACACTCCCATAATACCTTCATGTGGTCTCTGGCATTTGCATAATATCCTCACTTGTCCTCTGATACTGACATAATATCTTTACTGTTCTTGTGTCACTCACATAATACCCTTACTGTGGACACTGATGACACAAAAAATTCTCACTATGACATCTAGCACTCACATATTATTGTTACATAACCTCTGTCACCCACAATATATCCTCACTGTGGTCTCTGACATCAACACAGGAAAGTCAGTATGATCTCAGACATATAGTAGTCTCCTGTGGCCACTGACACTCACATAATACCCTCATTTTATCCTATGTCTTTCAAATAATATCTTCACTTGACAGCTGACCTTTTATAATACCCTACTGTGTTCTCTGACATTCACATAACACCCTCATTCTGACCTCTGACACTGACATAATACCATCACAGTGATGTGTTTCACTCATATTATTTCTTTAGTGTGACCTGAGACACAAACATGATACCCTCAATGTGTCCTCTAATTGACATCATATTCTCACTGTGTCTTCTGTGTCTCATTTAATTATCTCAGAGCAACCTCAGACATGGATATAATACACTCAGAGCACCCCTGACACATAATATCCTACCTGGGGCATCTGACACTGCAATGAAACCCTCACTGTGGCTTTTGGCACTCACAGAAATCCCTCACTCTGGTCTCTGACACTCACATAATAGCATTACAGTGGCCACTGACAATATTACAATAACTCACTGGGCTCTGACACTACACAATAATTTAGCATGGCCTCTTAAACTAACATAATGCACTCACTGTGACACTGAACACTTATTTACTCTCCTCACTGTGTCCTATGAGAGTGACATAATATCCCATTTTATCTTCTTTTATTCATTTAGTAATATGAAAAGGACCATGGACACTCAAATAATATCCTCAATTTTGCCTCTCTGATACTCACATAATACCCTCACTGTTGCCTGTGATATACATTATATCATCGCTTGGTCTCTTATTTTTATATGATAACTTCCATGTGACCTCTGACATTCACACAATGTCCTCATTTTGTCTGTGACTCTAACAAAATACCCTCTTCATAACCTTTTACAGTCATAAAATATCCACACTATGTCCCATGATGTTGAAAATATTTTCTTTATATTCTATGACACATAATATCCTCACTTTTCCTGTGTCACTCACATAACACTCTGTGTGACATCTGATACTCACATATTACCCCCACTGTGACCTCTCACACTCAAATGATACCATTATGTGACCTTTGACACTGACTTAATACCTTCAGTGTGGCCTCAGATTATATCCTAAATGTGACCACTGACACTCACATGATGTACTCACTGTGGCCTGTGATGCTTACATAATACCCTCATCATTAATTATGACTCACATTATAACCTTATTGTGACCTCTGATGCTGATATAATATCCTCACTGTGGTCTCAGACACTCACATAATAACCTCTCTGGGACCTCTGACACTTATAATACTCTCAGTGTGACCTCTGACACTTATATAATAACCTCACTGTGAACTCTGATTCAGATACAATATCCTTTCTGTGACTTCTGACTCTCACATGATTCTCTCCATATGTCCTCTGACACTCACATAACACCTTCACTTTGTCTTTTGACACTCAAATATTATCCTCAATTTGCCCTGTCACTCACATAATACTTCACTGTGACCTCTGACACTCAGGTAGTAACTTCTGTTTTACCACTGATGCTCACCAAATGCCCACACAGTGACCCCTGAAGCTCACATTATACCATCAACATGGCCTCTTAGACTCACATAATACCCCCATAGTGACCTCTGACACTGAAAACATATCCTTCTTTTGACCTCTGTCACTCCAAAACTACCTCCAGTTTGACTTTAGGCACAATCATGATACTTTTACTGTGACCTCTGAAACTGACATAATAACCTCACTTTTTTTCTCTGATACTCATATCTCCTCATAGTGCCTTCTTAACCTCACATGAAAACCTGAGTGACATAACAACCTCACTGTGACCACTGACACTGACATAATATATGTCACTGTGATATACACTTTACCTCCCTATGCCATGTGACACTCAAAAATATCTTCTCTGTGACTCTGATAGTCACAAAATAGCCTGACTTGACTTCTTACACTCGACAATATCCTCACTCTGACATCTCACACTCACAAAATAAGATCATTTTCACTTGTGACATTCAAAAATATCTTCACTTGCCTTTTGACACTAATGTTATATCCTCAATGTGACATTTGACACATTATATCTTCACTCAGACCTGTGACACAAATGTCCTCCATTGATCTCTCTCACTGACATGATACCCTCTTCTAACATCTCTAAACATTTATATAAAATCCTCACTGTGTCTTCTGACCCACAATATCCACACTATGGTCTTTGACTCTCACATAATATTCTGTGTCCTCTGACAACTTATATAATACACTCACTGTTGCCATGACAATCACATAATATCTTCCCTTGGTCTGACTCAAAAAATTCCCTCATTCTTACCTTGATAATCACATAAAATCCTGATTGTGGCCTCTAACACATAATATACACAATTAAACCTCTGACATTTACTTAATACTCTCACTCTGGCCTCTGAAACACAAAATACCATTACAGTGGCCTCTGACATTCACATATAAACCTCAATGTGTCCTCTAATTTTCACATAATATCTTCACTGTGACCTCTGAAACTCACATAACATGTGACCTCTCACACTCACATAATACCCTCACTTTGGACTCTGACGTTCACATAATATCCTCACTATGAATAATTATATGCACATAATGTCTATACTGTAACCTCTGATGCTTATATAATAATCTTCCTCTGGCCTCTGACACACATAAAATATCCTCCATGTGGCCTCTTAAACTCACATTAGACTCTCACTATAACATCTGACACTCAAAATCCTTATCTGGCTTCTGACATTCATATAATATCCTTAGTATGACCTCCGGTTCTCACATAATATTCTCACTCTGACCACTAACCTTGACAAACTATCCTCACTGTAGCCATTGAAATCCAGATATTACACTCACTCTGGCCTCTGACACATAATATGTTCACTCTGGCAGCTTACATTCACATAATATCTTTTATATGCCTACCAACACTCACATAATACCTTCACAATGCCTCTGACACTCTGGTAATTACCTTACTATAGCCACTGATAGAGAATATCCTTATGTGGTCTATGACACTTACTTATCCTCATTCTGGCCCCTTTTACATAATACTCTCCCTTGACCTCTAACACTCACATAATATCTTCACTGTGGCCTAAAATACTCACAAAGTATTTGCCCTGTGAACTCTCACATTCATATGCAATCCTCACTTGACCACTTTTTTAAAAATACCATTGTTTAAAGATTAACATGTAAATTACAGAAAAATAAAATTACAAAGCAAAGAACAAAGTTATTAATTTGCAAGCAGTTTACTTGGATATGCCTTCCAGGTCATGAGTATACATTCACAACTTCACATTTTATGTGATTGAGATCATTGTGAGTATCATGCTTTTCCACACATGAATATTTACCAAAACAAAATCTAATACCTACCTCATTTGACAACTTACATTCACATAATATCATAACTCTGAAACAAGAAACTCACATAAATACCCTCACTCTGGCCTCTGACACTCATATGTTTTCACTTGCCCTCTAAAACTAGCATACTATCCTCACTATAGAACCTGACACACACATAATACACTCACTGTGACTGAATACACTAATACCCTTAATGTGACTGCTGACACTCACATAATATCCTTAGTATGCAGTGTGTCCTTTAGTATTAACATAATCTTCATACATTAGAATTTATAACTAATATAGCAGTTGTCCTTTGGCTTTTAATGCCAACATATTATCAATTATTTTACATCTAAAATTAAGAGTTTCCCAGAGTTCTTTCCAATTTATGGAATATGGAATATGTGGCCTCTTAAACTCATATAAAAACTGTCCTTTGGTGCTGAGTTTGTGGCTTACTGTTAGAGCACTTGCCTAGCACAAGTGAGGAACTGGGTTCAAACCTGAGCAACACATAAAAAATAAATTAATAAAGTTAAATTTAAAAAAAAATTCTGTTATTTTTTAAAATGTCCCTTGATCTTTATATACTGATATTATATTCATACTATAGCATTAAAACTGCTGTAATCACTAGACTCTGGATCTTCATACTAACATGCTTTCCATTCTATAAAATCTAAACCTAACACAATAGCTGCCTGACTGGGTACCCTCAGTATGAATGTAATAATTTTGTTGTGCCCAATAAAACTAATAGCTGTCATGTGGTCTTTAATGTTAAAGAAATATTCTTACTATTCCACTTTAAACTAATATAGTAGATTCCCTGGGACCTCAAGGATGATTATAATATCCATAGTGACCATCTAAAACACATATAAGAGCTCTCCTGTAAACTTCAATAATAATACAATATTCCTTTTATGGTTGTTCCATGTCCTTTTAACTGTATATGCATACAATAGCATGGAAAACTATACAAAAGTTGTTCTGTCCTTTAATATTATTAAAATTTGTCTGATATTACAACATCAGAAGTGGATAACACATTTATCAGATTTACAGGGTACTCAAATATTAATATAATATCCACACTAGAGTATGAAATACGATTATAAAAGCTGTACTGCCACCTCTAAATCTAATGTGTTATTCATAGCCTAGCATCTAAAGTGAATACACTAGCTCCCCTCTACCTTGAAATACTAATATGACACTCATATTATCACCTAAAAATCCAATAAAATATATGTCCTGTAGTCTTTAATATTACTTTATGCAATATTTTTTATAAACTCTGAAACCAATGTAATAATAACTTGTGGATTTTAATATTCATTTAATATCCTTGATATAACATCTAAAATTAGTAAATGGGTGTTCTGTAGCATTTAACATAGCATATTTATATTACACAACATTATCCTAATAAAATATCTGCATTTTTGGTATTAAATAATTTTTATGAGTTACCATTAAAATTAATGTATTAACTACCATGTTGATTTTAATCCTAAGATGATATGCATACTTGAGTTTCTAAAAATGACCTAAAAATTTATTTCTGGTTTTTAATATCATATGATATCCATACTATGACATATCAAATTGATATGATAGCTGCCTTTTAAAATTGATGTAATATTCATACTATAGGAAGTACAACTAATAAAATAATGGCCCTGAGGTTTTAATACTATTACATTTTCCATAGTATAGCATTTAATATTAACATAACAGCTTCTATAGGCTTTGCATATTGACAGAAGAGGTGTGCAATAACATCCATAACAAATATAATAGCTATTACATAATCTTTTATGCAAAAGTACTTTCATAATAAAATTCCTCAAGATAATGCAATATCTGTCATTAGTTATTAATAGTAATACCAATAGTGCACTATCCAAAAGTGATATAATAGTTGTCCTGTGGATTTTAGACCTATTTTAGAATTCATACTATTATAGACTAGGGCTGCTCTTCCTGAGCTTCACTGGAAGCAAGCAGAGAGGTAAGACAGAGCACTAGCTGGAACAAGGATGCAAGTTCTCAACAGACTCCCTTAGAAACAAACTATGCCCAGTAATTGAAAGAGCTCAGAAGTCAGCTCATCAGGCCTCATATAAAGCATCGTCTTTGTCCCACTTCTCTGGGAGAAACATGTCACCAATAATGCAACTGCAATGAAACATCCCTCAGTCATACAAAGGGTTCCATGCCACCTAGGATTTGACCCTTCAGATCTGAGTTGCAGTCTTGCACCTGAGACAAACAAGATGGACCCTTAATTCCATGGTCGCTTTCTCAGGATCATCATACCCTGAGTACACATCTGAAGATATGAGGACATGAGGAGGGACATACATAGCCTGCACTGCCTTGCTGCTTTTTGGTAACACAAGACCAGAGAGCAAAGTCTGTGGGCTGTGTTTTCAGGGTGTCTCATTCTCACACCGACATTGATTGTTCTCGGCTTCACACTATGCCTTTAATTACTCTATTTGCCAAATTTTGATTTCAATAGGAAAGCTGTGGTCATATTATATCACTTTAAAATTTTTATTTTGTCTTTGTTGGTCTTCCCATCAGAAAAAATGATAATTTTAAAAGAATGCATGTTCTCGTGATTTTTCTATTGAGAGTTTGGTGCACTACACCTTTGTCTTGGTTGCCCTTCTTAGAAAGGGAATAGTACAGCCATCAGAGCTTGGTGCCTCAGTGTTTGGAACTGGTGATTCTGTGATTCAGAGTGTGAAAGTCAGGACTGGGACCATTAGATACAGAACCATGTTGAGGATATTGGTAGAAAGATGTACTGGAGGCAAGGGACTAACACTGAGGTAGGTTTTATTGATATACTTGTACATGGGACTTCATTGTTAAGACAGTGAATCTGTTTCCAGTGGAATCAAACCCCTTTGGAACCCAGGATTCATCACCTCTTTTCTGTAATTTCTTTTTTCTCCTATTTTGGATAATTAAGCAGCAATCCCAGCAAATCGGTTTTTAGGCATTTTCCAAGAGTGGTCAATGAAGAGAAATTATCACTAGCTGACATTGTTAATTTAAATGTTTTTTATCTTCCCTTTGAAATTAATTGAACTTCTACTCATTTCATGGTCCTACCAGGCCTGCCAAAGCTCACACAGGGCTCTTTCTCATTCCTGAAGAAACTTAGTAGATAAGGAATGGTATCACATAATGCCATAATGTCATAGTATGAATATCTATAGGAGCAGGAGATAAGAGGAGAGAATTTTCCATGACTTCAATTTTACCAGCTTAGAAAACAGGGACTATTTCCTTTTTTCAAATTCACTGGTGCCTCAGGGCTTACCAAACTCAGCACCATTAAGAGTTGCAGGTTGTCCTTGTGGTGATTCTCTCCATTTGTTGGTTTCCAGTAAATTTCAAGGAATATAGAAGCATTCAGCAATGCTCTATCCTAGGAACCCTCTGTCAGGGATGATTGCACATATGAGTATTAATATTCAAGTCTTTCCAAGCCCGTGATCTATCATCAGACTCTCATCTTTGTGGGAAGGTAATGAGAAGTCAATTAGTTATGTGTGCACAAGCAAAATGTTCTAAGCCTTTGAGATTGTTTGCTAATTTTTGATGTTTCTTAATAGAAGAGAAGGAGATCAGCTTCTGTGTTCATTCAGAAGTGGGCACAGGGTACTCAGTGAAACTGCAATACACTAATGACTATCCCCTGAAGAGAGTGGTTACCTAGTCCTTTTCCATTTTTCAAAGCTGAATTGTCAATCCTTCTCTCTGCTCCAGCAACCTTAGCTATTGAATAAATATTGACTTCTGAGTTGGTTCTTTGTTCTTCTACTGGGGCTTTCTTTCCAAATTTTAGTTAGAAGAATAGAAAGAAACTGTCTTCAATAACACACACAAAAAGAAGTGACCTGCTGTGACCATGAAAGAAGCAGTGCAGATGTTCCATAAAGAAGTAGAGGAAGAGAATTCCACTCCCATGGTTAGGACCATGGTATTGAATGATGTTTTGGCAATTTCACACCATCATTTCTTCTTGATAAAAATTACATTCATGAATTCTATAACCAAGATATTTTCATCTATGTGAGGCCTTTAGAAATGGAAACAGAAATGCCAGTTCCTTGCTATTTAATGGGGTCCTTGGAAGTTTGCCTGCTGCCACACAAATTTTCATAAAAATCTCTTGAATATAGCAGTGCCACTTCTATGGGACTAGAGAGACAAAGAAATGAGACTTCTGATGACTACATCTTGGAAGTGAAATACCATGGCTCTTGCTGATTTATTTTTCTTTGAAAACAGATGCTGATGTAAATTTGCTTAGATGGGGAAGCTACAGGTTTTGGAAAATAGAATTCCTGGGTGCCAGTGATCCCTTGTAGTGTACCCACATCATACAATGAGAAGAAATATTGAAACAATTCTAAATTTCACAGGAAGCATTGGAAGGTCTATGGCACAGGGAGTCTATCTCTGAAAATCCATCATGACAAACTTGCAGTGAGGCAGAGTGGAAACAAGGAAAAAGTAGAAATTGATTTCCTCTCTTTGTTGAAATAACATCATGGTAGAGTTGTATGTCATTTCTTGTCCCTCTCCTTTATGTGTTGTTTTCTGTATGTTGGTGCATTACAGACACATGACTCAAACATTAGAGTTCCCAAGGATTACATATATAAATGACCTGATACACCTGATGACAACTTCAAAAGCATGATAGAATAAACCCAGGGGAATAAATGGCAAAATTACTCAGGACGTGTAAGGCATAATGACTTCTTCAGGACCACCCAAATAACCAGAAGGAGGAAATGGGTATGATTCAAACTGTCTCTCCAAGCCAGGTGAGTTGGCTACACCTGGGACAGTCTCAGGACCAGATTCATTATGTGTTGGTGTAACCATGTCCATTCGTGTATATGTCAAGGAAAGATGGGAGGAACCTTCATCTTAGTGGGCCATTAGAAAAATCTTGTGTGAGAAAGGTCTTTGGGTATGGAGTCCCCAAGGAAGTGACCTCACTTCCTTGACAATAGAACACGAAGAACTTGGAACCCTAGTAGTTAGGCACCCACGTTCCAGATAAACTCCCATTCTGCTCGCTTGTGTTGAGATAGCAAGTCCAAAGTCAAGAGTTCTTGTTGTCTACTCATCTTTGGATGTTTATTTCTCAGGAAAGTCCCTAGTAGGGACCTTTCCCAAGATTGGAAGCACTGTAACAATGTTGGGACCAACAACTCTGGTGATATATCCCAAGAAGATTAGAGGCGAAAGAGGACAGGCTATTGGAAGTGAGTAGAGTCTAGTCCTCCACTCAGATTCCCATTTAGATAGCACCAGACCTCAGAAGCTTTTGTCTGTGTGTGTTTATATTTGTGTCTCATATTTGTGACTCATTGAATTTGATGTTGATCAAGCTGTGATACTATCCTTTAAAAGAGTGCCACCTTGCATCATTCCCTCCGCACCTCAGAGGGACATAACAACATATTTCAGTGAGTACAAACTAGTACTTTACAAGCCCTAGTAACTATACTTCTTATCAAATCTTCTCTAAACACCTTAGAGAGCCTTCCTACTTACCTCTCAGAGAGTCTGCAATACACACCTCAAACTTTTGACTCACCACAGAGACCTTTCCAATACATGCAAATAGCCCTTCTGTTCACTTAAGTGAACACTTAAATTCTCATCAATAAGCCTTCCTACAACCTCATAAAACCCTCCTACATCCTTCAGAGAGTCCTCCCTACAAATCAGAGAGCCCATCATACATAAAAATGAGAACCCACTTAACACCTCAGAGAATCTTTTCTTCACACCTCAAACTCACTTTCCTACATGTCTAAAAAATGGCTCCCTAGTAATACCAAGAACTTTTTCTACACACCTCAAATTCCCATTCATATACCCCATAGGGACACTACCTCCACACTTTATTGAGCAACACCTGTACAACTCAGAAAGCCTTGCCTATACACACCAGAGAGTACTCACTATAAAATCCAATGAGATGTTAATTCAAACCTCAGAATTCGGTGCTATAAACAACAACACATCCTACTACACATCTCAAATACCACTTACTGCTCAACAAAATGCCTTCTCTACTCACCACTGTGGGTTGGCCTGACACACCTCAAAGAAGACTCTGGATACACTGTTAAGTGGTCTTCCTAAACAACGTAGGTATTCCCCCTATTATACTCAAAGTATACTCCCATTATATCTCATTGTGTTCTACCCAGTCATATCAGATGGATTTCATTATTCATTTCTGAGGGTCCTAACTACACAAGAGAGAGCACTTCTATGCAGACAAAAGCCCCTCTACACTCTACATAGGTTCCTCCTGCACACTTAATAGAGACCTCCCTACACACCTCAAGTCATCTGCACTACAAATCTCAGAGATACTTCCCTTCACACTTCAGTGAACACTTCCTGCAGACATAGCAGTCACCTCTCCACACAGCTCAGAGCCCTACCTACTCATGTCAAGGGCCCTTTCTACAAAATTCAGAGGGCCATCCATACACAACTTAGACACATTTCCTACACACATTATTTATCAATCACTGTATCAATGTTGGGACCAGAGGACTGTTGCTAAACACCACAAACTATGCCTCTACACACCTCAGAATGACATAATTTCACTATTCAGAAGGCACTGCTACATACTTCATAGAGCTCTCCTTTCAAACTTATGTTTGTCCTCATTTATCTCAGAGATTGCTCCTCACTCACCATAGATTTCCACAAATGCAAACCTCAGTTAACTCTTAATTTTTACCAGTGAGCACTCACCTTATACATGTCATTCAACAGTTCTCCCTACAATATAAGCGAGGCTCCTATACAAACATCAAAATGCCATTTCAACAAATCTTTTAAAACCCTACCTACACATCTCTTGTAGCCCCCAAATCAAACCAAAAAGTCCTCCATTTACCTTCAGGGCCAAAACTACAAACTTAAAAGAACCCCCTAGATATTCTTGTGAGTATCCTACCAAAACACCACACAGTTATTCTCTTCTATCCTCAAATATTCCTCTCACCACACCTGAATTTATTCTTCTTTATAATTTATTTTTATTGTAAACAAATGGGATACATGTTGTTTCTGTTTATACATGGAGTAACAGCATACCATTTGGGCAATCTTACATTTACATAGGGTAATGATGCTTGATTCATTCTATTATTTTTTCTTTCCCCCTACCCCTCCCACCCCTGTTTTCACTCTATAGAGCCCCTCTTTCATCCAGTCTTCACCCCCAACCCACATTATGTGTCATCAACTCCTTACCAGCGAGATCATTCATCCTTTGGTTTTTTGAGATTGACTTCTCACTTAGCATGATACTCTTCAATTTCATCCAGTTGCCTGCAAATGCAATAATTTTATGATTCTTTATAGCTGAGTAATATTCCATAGTGCACATATATACCACAGTTTCTTTATCCATTCATCAATTGAAAAACATCTAGGCTGGTTCCACAGTCTGGCTATTGTGAATTGAGCAGCTATGAACATTGATGTGGCTGTGTCTCTGTAGTATGCTGATTTTAAGTCCTTTGGGTATAGGCCGAGGAGTGGGATAGCTGGGTCAAAAGGTGGGTCCATTCCAGGTTTTCTAAGGAATCTCCACGCTACTTTCAAGAGTGGCTGCACTAATTTCCAAACCCACCAGCAATGTATGAGTGTACCTTTTTCCCCACATCCTCTCCAACACCTATTTTTGCTTGTATTCTTGATAATCCCCATTCTAATTGGGATGAGATGAAATCTTAGGGTAGTTTTGACTTGCATTTCACTTATTACTAAAGATGGTGAACATTTTTTCATATATTTGTTGATTGCTTGTAGATCTTCTTCTGTGAAGCATCTGTTCATATCCTTAGCCCATTTGTTGATTGGTTATTTTTATTCTTGGTGCAGAGTTTTTTGAGTTCTTTCTATATTCTGGAAATTGTGCTCTATCTGAAGTATAAGTGACAAAGATTTTCTCCCACTCTGTAGGGTCTCTCTTCACATTGTTGATAGTTTCATTTGTGAGAGAAAGCTATTTAGTTTGAATCTATCCCAGTTATTGATTCTTGCTCTTATTTCTTGTGCTATGGAAGTCCTGTTAAAGAAGTCTGATCCTAAGCCAACAAGTTGAAGATTTGGACCTACTTTTTCTTCTATAAGATGCAGCATCTCTGGTCTGATTTCAAGGTCCTTGATCCATTGTGAATTGATTTTTGTGCAGGGTGAAAGATAGGGGCTTGGTTTCATTCTGTTGCATATGGATTTCCAGTTTTCCCAACACCATTTGTTGAACAGGCTGTCTTTTCTCCATTGCATTTTTTTTGGCACCTTTGTCCAGTATGAGAAAATTGTATTTATTTGGGTTTATGTCCATGTCCTCTATTCTGTACCATTGATCTACCTGTCTATTTTGGTGCCAATACCATGCCATTTTTGTTACTAATAGAAGTTAGTTGAAGTTCTGATATTGCGATATCCCCTGTTTTATTCTTCCTGCTAAGGATTGCTTTAGCTATTCTGGGTTTTTTATTCTTCCAGATGAATTTCATAACTGCTTGTTCTATTTCTGTAAGAAAAATCATTGGGATTTTAATTGGAATTGCATTGAATCTGTATAGCACTTTTGGTAGTATGGCCATTTTGACAATATTAGTTCTGACTATCCAAGAACATGGGAGATCTTTCCATTTTCTAAGGTTTTCCTCAACTTCTTTTTTAAGTGTTTTGTAGTTTTCATTGTAGAGATATTTTACCACTTTGGGTAGATTAATGCCCAAGTATCTTATTTTTTTTTTTTTTGAGGCTATTGCAAATGGAGTTGTTTTCCTCATTTCCCTTTCGGCTGTTTTGTCGCTTGTGTATATAAATGCTTTAAATTGATGCGTGTTGATTTTATAGCCTGCTATTTTGCTGAATTCATTGATGAGGTCTAGAAGTTTTCTGGAGGAAGTTTTTGGATCCTCTAAATATAGAATCATGTCATCAGCAAATAATGACAGCTTAAGTTTCTCTTTTCCTATTTGTATCCTGTTAATTTCTTTGGTCTGCTTAATTGCTCTGGCTAGAGTTTCAAGGACAATGTTGAATAGAAGTGGTGAAAGAGGACCACTTGTTGTGATGAAACAGGAAATATCATGACAGAAAATATCCCTGTCTTGTTCCCATTTTTAAAGGGAATGGTTTCAGTTTTTCTCCACTAAAATGATGTTGGCCATGGGCTAAAGTTTAGGTATGTTCCTGCTATCCCTATTTTTTCTAGTGTTTTGAGCATGAAGGGGTGTTTTGTTGAACGCAATTTCTGTGTCAATTGAAATAACCATATTATTCTCATCCATAAGTCTATTGACATGATGGATTATGTTTATTGATTTACGAAGGTTAAACCATCCTTTCATTCCACGGATGAACCCCACTTGATTGTGGTGACAATTTTTTTAATATGTTTTTGGATACTGTTTGCAAATATTTTGTTAAGAATCTTTAAATCTATATTCATCAAGGATATTGGTTTAAAATTTTCTTTCCTTGATGTATGTTTTCCTGGTTTGGGTGTGAGGGTGATATTAGCTTCATAGAATGAGTTTGGTAGGGTACCCTCCTTTTCTATTTCCTGGAATACTTTGAGAAGTATTGGAATGAGTTCCTCTTCAAAGGTCTTGTAGAACTCAGCTGAGAATTTGTCTGGTCTTGGGCTTTCCTTGGATGGTAGGTTTTTAAAGTCTTCTTCTATTTCATTGCTTGATATTGATCTGTTTAAATTGTGTATGTCCTCCTTGTTCAGTTTGGGAGGAGCATGTGTCTCTAGAAATTTGTCAATGTCTCAGTAGTTTCTATTTTGTTGGAATACAGATTTTCGAAGTAGCTTCTCATTATGTTCTGTATCTCAGGGGTGTCTGTCGTGATATTTCCCATTTCATCACAAATTTTACTAATTTGAGTTTTCTCTCTCCTTCTCTTTGTTAGTGTGGCTAAGGGTTTGTCTATTTTTTTTTACTTTTTCAAAGAACCAACTTTTTGTTTTGTCAATTTTTTGAATTGTTTCTTTTGTTTCAATTTCATTGATTTCTGCTGATTTTAACTATTTCCTGTCTTCTATACTTTTGCTGTTATTCTGTTCTTCTTTTTCTAGGGCTTTGAGCTGTAATGTTAGGTCATTTAGTTGTTGACTTTTCATTCTTTTCTGGAATGTGCTTCATGCAATGAATTCTCCTCTTAGTACCACTTTCATAGTGTGCCAGAGATTTTAATATGTTGTATCATCATTCTCATTGATCTCTAAGAATTTTTTTATCTCTTTCCTGATGTTTTCTGGTATCCATGTTTCATTCAATAGCATATTATTTAGTCTCCAGTTGTTGGAGTAATTTCTGTTTTTTATTTTGTCATTGATATCTACTCTCAGTTCATTATGATCTGATAGAACCCCAGGCAGTATCTCTATTTTTTTGTATTTCCTAAGGGCTGCTTTGTGGCATAACATATGGTCTATTTTTGAGAAGGTTCCATGTCGTGCTGAGAAGAAACTGAATCTGCTCGTTGATGGATGGAATATTCTATATATGTCTATTAAGTCTAGGTTATTGATTGTGTTATTGAGTTCTATTGTTTCTTTGGTTGGTTTTTGTTTGGAAGATCTATCTAGTGGTGACAGTGTTGTGATAAAATCACCCAGAAATATTGTGTTGTGGTCTATTTGATTCCTGAAATTGAGAAGGATTTGTTTGATGTACAGGGATGCACAATTGTTTGGGGCATAAATATTTACTTTCGTTATGTCTTCCTGATTTATGTTTCCCTTAAGCAGTATGAAATATCCTTTTTTATCACTTCTGACTAACTTTGGCTTGAAGTCCACTTTATCTGATATAAGGATGGAAACCCCTGCTTTTTTACTGAGTCCATGTGCATGGTAGGTTTTTTCCCATCCTTTCACCTTTAGTCTGTGGATGTCTTTTTCTATGAGTTGAGTGTCTTGCAGGCAGCATATTGTTGAGTCTTTCTTATAAACCATTCGGCCAGTCTATGTCTTTTGCTGGATGAGTTTATGCCATTAATGTTCAGGGTTATTATTGAGATATGATTTGTATTCCCAGGCATTTGGGCTTATTTTTGGTTTTTAAGTTGGCTTGATTTCTCCTTTGATTGGTTTTTCTGTGAGGTAGTTCCTCCCTTTGCTGACCTATATTGTTGTTTATCATTTGCTCTTCATGGAATATTTTCTTGAGAATATTCTGTAGCATAGGCTATTCTTGTAACTTTTGTTTATCATGGAAGGATTTTATTTCATCTACAAATCTGAAGGTTAGTTTTACTGGGTATAGGATTCTTGGTTGGCAACTATGTTCTTTCAGAGCTTGAAATATATTGTTCCAGGCCCTTCTAGCTTTTAGAGTCTGGGTTGAGAAGTCAGCTGCTATCTGTATTGGTTTCCCCCTATATGTAACCTGATGTTTTTCTCTTGTGGCCTTCAAAATCCTATATTTATTTTGAATGTTAGGCATTTTCATTATAATGTGCCTTGGTGTGGATCTGCTGTGATTTTGTGCATTTGGTGTTCTGTAAGCCTCTTGTATTTGATTTTCCATTTCATTCTTCAGGTTTGGGAAATATTCTGATATTATTTCACTGGATAAGTTGTTCATTCCTTTGGTTTGTATCTCTGTGTCTTCCTCAATCGCAATAATTCTTAAATTTGGTCTTTTCATGATGTCCCACAGTTCCTGGAGATTCTGCTCATGAATACTTACCATCTTCTCTGTTTGGGCAACTTTATTTTCAAGATAAATATTTTGTCTTCATTGTCTGAGGTTCTGTCTTCCAAGTGATCTAGTCTTTTGGTGATGCTTTCTAATGAGTTTTTATTTGGTTTATTATTTCCCTCATTTCAAGTATTTCCATTGGTTTATTTGAGAATCTCTATCTCTTTGTTGAAATGATCTTTTGCTTCCTGCAGTTGCTCTTTCAGCTTATTGGTATTATCATTTATTGCCTGCCTTTGCTCTCTTATCTCATCCTTTTCTTTGCAAATCATCTTAATCATGTATAATCTGAAATCCTTTTCTGACATTTCTTCTAACATACTGTCATTGAATTCTATTAATATAGAATCTAGATTTGTTTGGACCATTTTCTTCCCTTGATTTTTCATGTTGTTCATGTATCTTCCCGTTTAGCAGTGCAGATCTGGGGTATTGCAGATTTCCCCCTATAGGCTTATAGTGGCCCTAATCATTTCCAAAATCTTTTCTTTAAGGGGAGATCAATATTATCAAAGCCCAATTCAGACACTATGCAATACTAGACCAAATAGCCCGTATGAAGACAATAACAATATTGTCATAATAAACAGAATGAGTTCAAATATTATCTTCAGTAAAACAAACAGATTTGCAATAAGGTCTGCCATTTCTAATGGAGGACAAGGAGGTTGCAGAGGGATGTGGAATGTAGCTGATAATGGAATATGAAAATAATATACAGAAGTTCTAGATAATAGAAAGGGTGAGAGTGTAAGCAAAAGAAATTGGATGTTAGCATACAAAAAAGGAAGAAAGATACTCTGAGGGAAAAGGTAAACAAAAAGAAAAGAGAGCAAGGAAAAGTAAAGAAATAAGAACTTAAATTTTTTCAATAAGGAGAAAGAAGAAAACCTACAATATAGCAGTCATATACTATTGAAAACTCCCAGTCTTCAGTAGCCCGGTGCATGAGAGGTACCTGACAATGAGTTTTAAGCCTCCAGCAGGTGTCTCAGGATGGGATTTGCCCCATCTAAAGATTGGAGCTTTGGCTTCCAGAATTATCCAAGATGGCCACTGTGGCTTCCAAATGTGTTGGCAAATGGGGAGCTGTAGCTCAGAGTGTGGATGCGGTCAGCTGGAGGTCCTGGAGTGGTTTGCGGTTGTTCAGGCAGGGGTCCTGGAGGTTCGGTGTGTTTGGTGTGGCTGTGGAATCCTGGTGACCGAGTGCAATCAGTTTGTCTGGGGTCCCAGTGATAGAGTACAGTCAGTTGGTCTAGGTGTCCTGGTGGCAGGGAGCAGTCAATGTGAGGGCCCCAGAGGCAGTGAGTGGTCTGTCAGGCTGAGGGATCCTGGATATGGGACTAAGTCATTCTTGCCAGAGGTCCTATAGGGCCTGACTGTTGTCTCAAAATGGCAGCAGCCACGTGTAATCAAACCTGTAGGTACTGCAACAGTGAACTTCCAGGCAACAGCAGGCAGCTGGTGCTCCACTGGTGGTTGGTGATCATTTTCCTGACAGGTGTGGGATGATTGGTAGGTGAACCTTGTGTGTTGATGGATAGGTGTAAGGCAGGTGATGGACAGGCGAGAGGCATGCAAATGGTGGATGATAGGCACCTGGCAGTGTGCAATCTGCACTCAAAAATGGCATCAATATGCTCGCAAACTGTAGGTGATCACAGCCGACAAATGGGGTAAACAGCAGGGAATTGATAAGCAGCAAAAACTGCCTCACCAAGAAACAGATATCCTCTGCTTGAAACCGGAGTTACAGAGCCACAAGTAACACCGCCTCCCTCTAGTCCGCCATCTTGTTTCCCTGAATTTATTCTTGCTACTCATATCAGAGATCGCACTATTCACTGTAGAAATCCCTCCATACATAACTGAGATAGCCTTTCTACTATGTGAAACAGGCCTCCTACAGCTCTCATAGATCCCTCTGCCCACCTAATATATACCTCCATACACAACTCCGAGAACCCTCCAAACACACATCAGATTGTTATCCTTCTGAATTTCAATTAGTCCTCACTACACATCTCAGTTAACCTACATGGCAAAGCTCAGAATCATCTCATGATTCCTGTCTTCAGACCATATACTTGCCCATTCACAAATTTAAGGGACCCTCTCTTCTACATCAATTTCTCCTCCTTACTCATCTAACAGAGCTCTCACTATTCACGTCAAAAACCATACAAACACAATTAACTGACCCTTTCTACTCATCTCAGTGCACCCTATCTATACACCCAACTCAGCCCTCTAAACTCAACTGAAAGGACCCTCACACACACTTCTTGTAACTTTCTAACACACATCATAGAACCATACTGCACACCTCCTAAAGTCCACAAAACACAGCTCAGAGGCCACATGCTACCAACTTCAGAGAGACTTCTCTACACACCTCAGATTAACCTTCATATACAACAAAGTGTACCCTCCATACTCAAATCTAGAGCAGTTCCTACACACATCAGAAAAGTCCCTACATAATTCAGTGAGTAAAACCATACTTCTTTGCAAGAAGAAACAATGTTTATTTGCAAGTCCTCTATAAATCCGTCAAAGAGCCTATATACTCACTTCATAGAGGACTCAATATATACACCTCAGAGGATAATTTTGACTCTCCACCATGGACTTCCCTATACACCACAAATACTGACTCTTGCTCTGAACCTAACCTTAACCACAAGCATAAACCTAAGTCCTCCCTACTTGCCACAGAGTCTTCCCTGATCCTGAAACTGACCATGACTTGACCCTGACACTAAACCTTAACCCTAGGCCTAACCTAATTGTAACCTCATAGTGCTCTCCCTTCTACACCAGATTTTCTCTCTACTCATCTCACCAAACTCTTACTACTCACCTCAAATGGCCCTCCAAACATAGTTCACTGAGTTCTTTCTACTATTTCCAGTGCACACACCTGTGCAATGCTGTGAGACATCCCAACTCACCTCAGGGGGCCCATGCACAGAAAAAAAGGAGACCTAGGACAAACTTCATATAGCCCTCTTTTACAATTTATACACACCTCCTTACAGCTCAGCAGCTGCACACTACAAATCTTAGAGACCACTCTCTACACACATCATAGAATGCTCCAAAAATATCAATGGAAACCATCCTTATATCAAGAGTAGTACCTACTTGTGTAGACAACCTGAGGTAGAAATCCATATATACCTTACTGAGTACAAATGATATTCCTATGCAAGACCTTTGTACTAATTATACTTCTATGTGGTGCTCTTTAAACACCTCAGAGAGAATTTCTACTCACTTCAGTGAGCACTCACTACACATCTCAAAGATCTCTTTCCACTCACCTCAGAGGTCTTTCCTATACACTGCAAAAGTTCTATTTATTCAGTTATGTGAGCCCTTCCTCTCATAGCAAGAAGTCCACTGACAAACCTTTTAAATCCCCCCTACATCTTTCAGAAGTCTCTCCCTACATGCATCAGAGAGACCTCCCTACACAAAGAAAACCTGCTTTAACACCCCAGAGAACATTTCCTACACATCATAAACTCATTCCCCTACACATCTAAGTAATCCCACCCTACTCACTTCAAGAGCCCTTCATACACACCTCAAAGTGCCATCCATAAACAGCTTAGGGATGCTTCCCCCACCCTTTTTTGAGCAACACCCAAACAACTCAGATAGCCCTCCATATGCATCCCAACAAACACTCCCTATAAACACCAGAGAGATATTAATTCAAACCTCAGAATGACCATGCTACAAACCTGTGCTACAAACACAGCACAGATAGATCTCATTTCTATCCAAAATTCCCCCTACTCATCTGTGGGTGCTGCATAAACACACATTACATAATCCCCATCATTCTCCATTGAAAGATCTCACAACCACTTCAGATAGTTCTTATACTCTCCTCAAACATCCCTTCCACCAAACACACTGTGTTCTCCCTACACATATCAGAGAGATCTCACTATTCACTTCAGGGGGTCCTCCCTCCACAACTGTGTTAACATCTCCAGTCATAAGGCCCAATTACACTCCCATAGGTTCCTTGGCATATGTAATATAAAACTACCTACACACCTGTGAGAGCCCTCATACACACATCAGAATGCCATTCTTATGCATTCAAATGAGTCCTCACTATACACCTCAGAGAACCTATACTACAAATCTCAGAGAGTCTTTCCTACACAATTCAACAAGTCTGACCTACATGTGACATAGGCCCCCCTTAACACTTCATAAGATCCTCCCTTCTTTATCAGATTTCCTTCCATAATTCTCTTATGGAGCTCTCACTACTCAGCTATATTCCCTCCAGAAACAGTTCACTGAGTTCTCTCTATTCCTCTCAGTACACATTCTTTATAGTGCTGAATGACCCCTCCCAACTCATCTCAGAAGGACCACCCACAAACAATGTAGAGACTCTGAAACACATCAAAGATTTCTTCTAAGGACCTTACAGAAGTTCCTCTAAACAGATCAGAGACTGCAAGCTAACAACTTCAGAGTCCTCTCTACACATCTCAAAGCAAAATTCATTCATATCAAAGAAAGCCCTTCCTACTTACCTCAACAGCAGGCTCTACACACCTCAGGGAGACTTCCCTACACACCTCAGCAAGTACAAATTAGATTTCTTTAAAAGCCCTCTTTACTAACTACACTTTATTTCAAGTACTCTCTATATCCCTCAGAAAGCAATTCTACTCACCTCATAAAGCCCTCAATAAATGCCTAAGGGATCCCTTTCAATTCACAATAGAGGCCTTCCTTATGCCTTGAAAATACTGACCCCAACCCACAACCCAACACTAACTCTAACCCTAACATTAAGTCCACCATACATACCACAGAGAGCCCTTGCTGACATTGACAATGACCATGATCCTGACCTTGACATATTACTAATGCTAATGCTAACCTTAACCTTAACCGCATAGAATTTTCTACATCAGTTTTTTTTCTCCCTACTCTTGTTACAGAGCTCTCATGCCTTACCTTAAAAGGCCAAACACTACTCAGTAAGCCCTTTCTACAATTCACAGAATGCCCTTCCTATGCACCTCTGTAAGCCATCCAAGCTCACCTGAGGAAACCCTGCCACACACCAGTAGGAGATCTCAAACACAATTTGTAGAGTTCTCTTACACATCTCATGGTTCCCTCCCTCCACAGTTATATACTACCAACCTGAAGAACCTCCCAAATAATCTCAGAGTACCCTCTTTAGACATAAAAGAAAGCTGGTTCTACTTACCTCAAATACATTTCCTACACACTTCAGAGGGATATCCTTACATATCTCAGTTTATACAAATTATATTCCTTTGCCAATCAGTTCTACTAATTAAACTTCTTTGCAAGTGCACTATAAACACCTCAGAGAGTCTATCTACTGATGACAGAAAGTCCTCAATATACATCTCATAGAACCCTTTTAACTCACCACAGAGGTCATCTCTATAAATTGCAAATACTGAACCTAACTCAGAGCTTGACACTAACCCTCATTTAAGCCTAAATCTGAGTCCTCCTTACATACCATGGAGCCCTCCCTGACACTGACATTGACCATGAACCTCAATCTGATGCTAAATCCTGACCCTAAGTCTAACATAATAGTGCATTTCCTCATTCATCAGCTTTTTCTCCCTACTTATCTCTCAAATCTCTGACTACTCCCCTCAAATGACCCTTGAAACACAATTCAGTGAGCCCTTTCTACACTTTACAGGTCACCTCCCTGATTCACTTTTGTGAATCCTCTGAACTCATCTCAGGGGGCATTTCCACATGTGTAAAAGAGCCCTCTGACACACATAATAGTACCCTGGCTACACAGCTCAGAGGACACTCTCTACAAACCTCAGAGGTTCCTCTGTGCAAACATCTTAGTTTCCTGCTGACACATCAAAGAATACTCTCAGTACACATCTGAAAAACTGTCCCTACATACCTCAGAGGGACATCGTTACAGATCTCAGGGAGTACTCACTATGGTTTTTTGGAAGCCTTCCCTAATCGCCTCAGAAAGCCTCTGTATTCACCTTAGGGAACCCTCATAACATACCACAGAGAGCTCTTACAACAAATTTAGAGAGCCATTTAAACACACCACAAAGGCCTTCCCATTACAATGCAAATACTCATTTGGATCCTAACACCAACACTGAACCAAATCTTAACCCACTAACTCTGACACTAACTCCCTAATTCTAATACTAATGCTAAATATAACCCTAGTCTAAGTCCTAACCTCAAAAACTAACCTTAAACCTAACACTAAGCCTCCATTCTTAGCTCAGAATCATCTCCATACAAAAATCACAGAAGGTCCTCCTAAATATCTGAGTGTCCTTTTGACATTGAGAAAGGTCCTTACTATAAGTCTCAAGAGAATTCTCTACACATCCGAAACAGACATATCCCTAGACATATAAGTGAGTACATACAATACTCCTTTTCAAGCCCTTCTAAACACTGGAGTGAACCTTTCTGTTAACTTCATAAAACCCTTACTACACTCATAAGAAATCCCTTTTGACTGGCCTTCCATATACACCAAAAATACTCCTACTTCCTTAAATGAGTACTCACACTCATGTCAATTAGCACTCCTACAAACATTATAAAGCCCTTCTACACCCCTCAGAGATCCCTCCCACAATACCTCATAGAGCCATCCTTACACAATGAAAAGAAACCACTTTTACACCTTGGAGAAATTTAATACAAATCTCCTCAAACATACCTCCCTATACATCTAAGGATTTCCTCCCTACTCACAATAAGAACCCTTCCTACATAACTCTAAATTCCATCTATACACACCTTAGGGACATGCCCTCCACAGTTCATTGAGCAAACCCTAAGCAACTGAGAAAGCCCTCCTTATACACCCCAGAGAGTAATCCCCAAAAATGTCTGAGAAATGTTAATTCAAACCTCAGAATGCTTGGACTACACACCTCAGAAAACCCTACCCACGCATCACAGATAGACCTCAATATTCACCAAAAACTCTCCCTACTCACCTCCAGTTGCCTTACATACACACCTCAGAGATTTCAGCTACTATCCTAAAAGAAACCTTCCATCACAGGGTGTTCTCCTTGCTTATATTAGATGGAACTCTGTATTTTCTTCACAGGGCCCTCAATACACAACTGAGATAGCACTCCTGCATGGCAAAAGCCATTTTTCACAGCTCATAGATAGCTTCTGTACACCTAATGGAGATTTATCTTCACACTTCAGAGAGCCCACACAACAATCCTTATGCACCTTGCAGTCACCTTCCTCCGCATATCAGAAAGCACTCCACACTCATATCAAGTACACTTCTTACAAAATAGAGGATCATACATTCACACCATAGAAGTCCATACTACACACATCATTTATAAATCCCTACAGAACTTGGAAAGCAATTGCCAAATACTACACACTGCCTTTCTACACTACTTGTACAATTCAGAGGACTCTGTTACACACTCTAAGAGCCCTCCTTTTAAACATGTTTGTCCTCCTTATTCATGTCAGAATTCTCCCATTACTCACCTTAGAAATACATATCTACACCCCTCAGAGGGTACATACCTCTTATGAAAGAGGACACTCCCTAAACACCCCATTCAACTATCCTCTTTACAAATCTCAGATAGGCTTCCATACAAACCACAGAATGACATTTCATCCAATCTCAAACCTCAAAAAATGCTACCTGTGCATCTCAGGTAGCCTGCACTATTCATGAAAAAGCCCTTTCTATTCGCTGCCAAAGATCAAAACTATAAAACTCAGAGAGTCCTCTTGATACTCCATTGAGTGCACTACAAAAACACCTCAGAGATTCCCTATACTATCTTCAAAGTATCCTCCCATCAAATTTTAGTATGTTCTCCTTACTCAGATCAAATATATCACACTATTCACTTAAAATGGCCTTCCCTACACAACTGAGACATCAATTTTCCTTAGATGTAAAGCCATCTTACACCCCTCATAGATTCTTCTGCACACCTATTAGGGTCTACCCTACACACCACTGAGAGGCTTCCCTTCACATATCAGTGTGCCATCCCTATGCATTTCAATGAGTCCTCACCAAACACCTCAGGGAACCTACACAACAAAGCTCAGAGGGCCCTCCCTACTCATCTAAGTGAATTCTATCTATACACCAAAGAGTTACTCCATTCCACACCTCATAATGCCTCCCTTTCTATATAAATTTGTCCTCCATACTCATCTTATAGAGCTCTCCCTGCTCACCTCAAATTGTTCTCTGAGCACAATTCAATATAGTTCTTTCTACTCATTTCAGCAAACACTCTGTATAGGCTTGTGCAAGCACTCTTAACCCCTCACTGTTGGACCACTAACACATGTCTAATAGCCCTCTGACATGTCATAGAGTTCTCTGACACACCTAATAGTGTACTCTACACAACTCAAAGACCATATACTACTAACCTCTGAGAGCCCTCCTTAAACACCTTAGAGCCTCCTCCATGCACAAAATAAAAGCTCTCCTTAATCACCTCAAAGCAATTCCTACAAACCTCAAAGAGACATCTGTACATACCTCACTGAATACAAACTATACTTGTTTTAATACCCCTTTTGCTAAATATAATTCTTTGCAAGCTCTCTCTAAATACCTCAAATTAGCCTATCTATGCACCTCAAAGAGGCTTCAATGTACACCTCAGAGAACACTTTTGAGTTTTTACATAGAACTTCTATGTACACCACAAATGCTGATCCTGATCCTAAACCTAACCTGAAACCTAACCCTAACTCTAACCCCAAGCTCTCCCTACATAAAATAGAGGGCCCTCCTTGACCATAATACTGACCAAGACTATGACTTTGATCCTATACCCTAGACCTAACCACAACCTACACCCTAACCTCATAGTTTTCTCCCTTCTACATCAGTTTACTATCCCTACTCATCTCTGAGAGATCTCACTTCTTCCCTCAATAGGTCCTACAAACACAACTCACTGAACCCTTCCTACACATCACAAAGCACCTTTCCTCTGCACTACTGTGTCCCCTCCCAACTCACCTAAGTGGCACATCCATACATATTAAATTGTCCTATGACATATCATGGAATGCTCCTACACTCCTCATAGAGCCCTCTTTACAGAGTTCAGAGGCCACATGCTACCAACATCAGAGGGCACTCCTAACACATCTGTGTGTACCCTCAGGCACTTCAAAGGTAGCCCTCCCTACCCACATTAAGTGCAGTTCCTAAATACTTCAGAGAATTATTCCTACACACATCATTGAGGCATGTCTATATACCTCACTGGGTACAAAATATACTCCTTTCCAAGAACTCCCTACTATTTTTCTTGGCAAGCCTTCTTTAAACACAAGAGAGACCCTGTCTACTCACCTTTGAAATTTTTCAATACACACCTCAAAGAGTCCTTTCAACTCATCACTGAGTCATTCTTTATACACTGAAAATACTGACCATGACCCTTAATATAACCCTAATCCTAACCATAACCATAAACACAAGCCCTCTCTACATACCACAGAGGGCTGTCCCTAACACTGATACTGAGCAAAATATGGATCCTGACCCAAAACTGTAAGTCACACCATAACTCTTACACAAAATTCATAGTTATTTCCCTTTTATATCAGTTTGTCTTCCCTACTGATCTCACAGTGCTCTCAATACTCACCTCAAAAGGCTGTCTGTGAACCACATTCTGAGGTTTTTCTACCCAGCAAAGAGCACCATCCCTATGCACATCTGTGAACCCTTTCAACTCTCTTCAGGGGGCCCTCCCACACATATCAAGGGGCCCTCCTACAATCATCAATGTGCCCTCCCTACATAGCTCAGACAGACCTCCTATGCAATAAAGAGAACCAAGAGAACCTTTCCTCCACACCTAAAACACATCTCCCTACACATCTAAGTAATTCCTCCCTATTTAAATCAAGAGCCCATTATACACACTTAAAAGTGCGATACATAAACACATTAGGAATGGTTCCTCAACACGTTGTTGAGCAACACCTAACAATAAAGAAAACCCTCTTCATACAACCCAAAGTGTACTCCTTAGAGATTCCAAAGAAATGTTAATTCAAATTTCAGAATGCCTTTGCTAAACACCTTAGCAAACACTACCTACACATCTCAGATAGATCTCACTATGTACCAAAACGTCCTCTCTAATTACTTCTGAGTGATGTACCTACACAACTCAAAGACCACTTGTGATATTCCTTGACTTGGCCTTCCTAAATAGCATTGATATCTCCTGTAGTATCCTCAAAGAACACTCCTATCATACCTCAGTTTATTCTCCCTATTCATTTCAGATGGATCTCACTATTAACATCAAAGTACCCTGGTACACAAACCAGATGGCACTCCTACACAGACAAAAGCCATTTACACCCACAGAGATTTCTGCTGCACACATGATACCTCCCAACACATATAAGAGCACCTGAACTGCAAACTTCAGGGGTACTCTGTCCATACCTCAGAGTACCCTACCTACACACGTTACAGACACCTTCCTATACAACTGAGAAAGCCCTCCCTGCTCACAACAGGTGTCCTTCCACCTCAGAGTGCCTTCCATACACATTTCAGAAATACTTCCCACACGTCATTGAGCAATTCCTACACATCTCAGAGAACTGTCACTAAACACCAAATGCCACATTTCTGCACACCTCACAATGCCCTACTTTTAAAATTCAGTGGGCCTATAACCAACTTCATAGAGCTCTCCTTTCAAACCTCAGTTAATCCACCCAATTCATTTCAGAGATCTCTTCTTATTCACATTAGGGGGCATTCCTACACAACTTGGGAGTTCTTAATACTCACCTAAGAGCACCATCCCTATACACCCCTGTCAAGTGTCCTCCCTACAAATCTCAGAAAGACTTCCATACAAACCTTAAAATGCCCTTTAAACAAACCTCAAAAAACTCTACCTACACATCTACAAAATAACTCTCACTCCCCAGCAAAATATCCTCCCTATTCACCTCCAGACACCATAAGTACAAACCTCAGATATTCCTTTAAGTGCCCTCCTAAAATGCCTCCAATTTCATCCACTATCCTCAATAAACACTCCCATCACAGATCAGTGTGTTCTCCCTACTCATATTAGACATATCTCACTGTTGCCTTGAGAGGACACTCATTACACAACTGAGATAGACTTTCTAATCAGTCATAAAGCCTTTCTACACCTCTCATATATCCCTCTGCACACCTTAATAGGAACTTATTTAGATACTTCTGAAAGCCCTCCCTATGCATTTCAGAGTTCTGCCCCTATGTATTTCAATGACCCCTACTTTTACACCTCAAAGAAATTACACTAAAGTCTCACAGAGCCCTACCTGCTTGTATTGGGTAGTTCTACTTACACACAGTATAGATCACCCAATCAACAACTCATAAGTTTCTCATTTCTATGTCATTTTGTCCTCCATACTTATCTCACTGAGCTCTCACTACTCACTTTAAATGGCCTTCAAAGCACAACTGAGTCTTTTCTACTCATCTGAGTATGAATTCCCTATGCACCTGGGTGAACCATCAAAATGTTTCTTAGAGGGTCCTCCCACACACTTCTAAAGGACCTCTGACACACATAACAGAGCCCTGCTACACTCCTCATGAAGTCCTCTTTACTCATCTCACAAAATAAAAGTCTTAAAACCATTCATACAACAGTAAGAGTACCCTCCATACACATTAAAGGAAGTCTTCCCTACTCAACTCAAGAGCAGTTCCTACATGCCACACAGAGTCATCCCTACATACCTCAGTGTGTACAAACTATATTGTTTCAGAAGCCCTCTCTACTAAGTATACTTCTCCACAAGCTCAATCTAAGCAACAGAGGGCCTATTTATGCACTTTTGAGAGCCCTCAATACAACCACACAGAAGTCTTTCAAATCAAAATGAAGACTTTCCCTATACACCACAAATGCTAATCCTGATCCTGAACCTAACACTTACCCTAGGCCCAACCATAACCCTCAACTCATATTGCCCCCTCATCCCCATCAGTTTTTCCTCTCCTCTCAATTCAATGAGCTTTCACTACTCACATCAAACAGCCCTCTGGAAATAACTCACTGATTTCTTTCTATCATTCATGGAGCTCCATACCTATGTAACTCTATGAGCTCTCCCAAATTACCTCAGGTGTTCTTCCCAGAAACATAAAGAGCACTCAGACAGACATTGTGAAATCCTCCTAAATACCTCATAAAGTTCCCACTACACAGACCAGAGGACACTCACTACAAATATCAAGGAGCCCACCCTGTAAACATCAGTGTGAAATGTTGACATATAAAAAAAGTCTTTGCTACTCATATTGCAATCTGTACCTACATATTTCAGAAAGGAAACCCTACAGAGCTAAGTGAGTACACACCATACACCTTTTCAAGTCCTACATACACACGTCAGCAAACCCTAACCAAACATCTCAGATTGACCTCACTGCTCACCAAAGTGGCCTCCCTACTTATTTCCAAAGGCTATACCTAGACACCTAAGAGTTCTCATCATTTTTTTGACTGATCTCCCTTAACACCACAGATTCCCTCTACTATTCTCAAAGAAAACTCCCATCACAACTCAGTGTTTTCCTTATTCATATCATATGCACCTCTGTGAGCCTTTCCAACTAACAACAGTGGGCCCTCCCACATACATAAAAGAGCTTTCCCACACCCTTCAGAAGACCTCTTATTCATGCCTTAAAGAAACCTCACTACACAATGAAAAGAAGCCACTTTTCCTCCTCAGAGAAACTTTCCTACCCACCAGAAACACACTTTCCTACACATCTAAATAATCCCTCCCTAATTAAATCAAGACACCTTCCTACACTCTTGAATGTGCTGTGCTGTACATACTCACTTTAGGGACACTTCCTCCACAATTCTTTGAGAAGCACCTAAACTATTCAGAAAGTCCTCCTTATCCTCCAAACCAATTGATAAATTAATTCCCTGATGGGATTAACTGAGTGGTAACTGAAAGGAGAAAGGGTGTTACTGGAGGAGTTGTTTCATTGGAAGCATGTGTTTGTTGTATACATTGCGTATCTGGTGAGTGAGTGTCTCTTTCTGCTTCATTCATATTAGGTACTTCCCTGCACCACACATTTTTGCCATGATATTTAACCCCATCTCAGTGCCAAAGAATGGGCCAGCTTTCCATGGACTGAGATCTCTGAAACTGTGAACTTTCAAATAAAATTTTCCTCCTTTTGAACTGTTCTGGTCAAGTATTTTAGTCTCAACACAGAATAAACTGATGTAAACACAGTCATAGCCCTTTCTATAGAACCATTTACATAAAATACAAAGAAGGCAAATGGAAAACACATTATATAAAGGTAAATGCACATGCTCCAAAGTTAATCTTTGTGACTATGTGTATATAAACTGGATCAGAATGTTTCTGGCATTGACTAACCACAACATAGTGAATCCCCAGCACTGACTACACATAAAAGCAACAATTAGGACATTCTCATAACATTTTCTTGCCAGTTTTCTAAGCATGGGAGTATTGGTAAAGTCATTTTGAGACTGCACCAACAATGGGACAGCATTTTAGTAGTGAAGTTTATAAATTCTAACAGTTGTGCTTGTCTAACTGAAAAATTGCTCCTCCTATGCAGATCTCTAAGGACAGACACATAATGATTCCTTTCTTTGGATTCTGTATTTTTTCATATTTTATATCTGACTGATTCCCTCCCCCAACCTCCTTAACTTTGAGAATTTTTTTGACTTATAAGATGCACCTCCAGGAGTGTCCTCTATTCTAATGGTTGAAGAAAGTTACCCTGGGTCTGGATCCATATGGGCCACTAACTATCTTAACCAGTGCAACCAAACTCCCATGTCCAGCCAGCAGCAAAGGGGGATTGGGAAATATTCACAGACACAGACCTTGAAGATTAAGCTGGGATCAGGTGGAGCTCTGCTCTCTGATGCAGATGCAGATCTAAAGATTTATACATGCAATCTTTATTTATATATGTCTCATTATCAGGTTAAATACTATACAACCATTATTCTTTGTATTCAAGAAAGTTACAGAAACTAGGACATCCTATGTTGTGTTTCTGTAGTTGCAAGCCACAGTTTCAAAGTGCAATGTTAAGAGATTTGTGTAACTCTCAAGAAAATCCATTGTTAAAAAATACTATAAGTTAGGCAGGAAGTGGAGAAGTGGAGTTGATGAAATATTTTGGTTGTCTAGCATAAAAATTCCTTCCTTCCCAGGAGCTGTGCCTGGGATCAAGGTCAGAACTGATAGAATTCTTCAATGGAGCCTGCTCATAAAGGGCATTGCCACAGCAGTTAAGCATCCTCTGCCATTTCACAGAAACATTCCAAAACACCAGGTAGGCCACTGTCATGAGGTCATCAGAGACCCTCAATGTCAATCACTGCTCTCCCATCCTCTGTCACCACTCTTCACTGTCTGGTTCACTGGAGACAGGGAATATCAGGAGATAACCCTAGGCTTTCCTCTGCCTCATAGATTGGATGCAAGGTTAAACTTCTCTGCAAACACTTCCCTAAGCATTAAGAAACAAATACTGGGTTTATTCTGCACCTGAGCCTGGCTTGATTACCAGTCAGGAAATTGAAAAAAAAAATGGTCTCCAAAGAAAAACATAAATTATTACCCTATCTTATAAAAGAACTTGTTTTACAAAAATGGAGAAAAATGGTCAAACTGGGCTACATAAAAATTTTCTTAGTATCATGTTCAAAATGTTTTATTCCCTTATTTTTTACTGCCTGCCTAATATTCATATGTAATGAAAGCCCCATCAACTAATGCCAAAACTGATTCAAAAGCACAGAAAATATGTGTCACTTTTAAATCAAAGTAGCTGTAAAAGATTGATTTCTCTTTTTCTATACTCTGCAATTCTGTTATTTGAGTTAGTTCTACATTAAGGGCTAAAGAAAATGATTGATTGAAAGAAAGAAAGAAAGAAAGAAAGAAAGAAAGAAAGAAAGAAAGAAAGAAAGAAAGAAAGAAAGAAAGAAAATCTGGATTGTCCATGTGCACCAGAAAATTCTCTAATTTCCATGCATTTTTCTTTCCAGATATTCACAGTAAGAAAAAACTAAAAGGGTCCCATAAGTACATATGGTCTTTGCAAAGAGTCTCCTGAGGACCTCATGTTCTCCCAGAATTTTTTTTATATCTGAGCTGATTCTAATCTGATCAACTTGTGTAATATTTCATACTGTGTCGTGTTTCAAAGCCTCTGTCTTCTTCTGAGCTCCAGGGTATTTTTGTGAATTCAGCTTTGGTCCTGCATCAGTTGATCTTGTTTTGTGTTCCTGGAGTTTCTTGACTAATGCTTTCTACTGTGTTTACTGAGTCCAATTATTCAAAAGTTAACTCATAAATACACTAGAAAGGAAGAGATTCCTTTTGAAAATACCTAAGGATAGAGAATATACAATGGTTCAAATGAGAGTAGATCTTCCACCTTGGAGAATGAATAACCCATATGAACCTTTGATTTTATTCTTCCCCATGGCTGGTAGATTCTACACCTTACGTCTTCAACTGCAAAAGTCCTACGCGTGTTTTATAAAAATTTGTGAGAGGCTTTATTTTAACTTCTCAGTGGTTAAATATGACATTCTGTGCAATAAACATCTGAAGATACTTTGTTTCATAACTGGGAATCTAAAACTATAAATTCTTTGTTTTATATCAGTTTTATGCATATGTGTGCATACCTGTATATTGTATGTTGTATCTACATATATGCTTTTTTCTATATATTATGTATATGGTGCCAAAATTGGCATATATAGAAAAATAAGCATTAATAAATTTACAATAAAATGGATCCAAATGCCTTTCAGTTCACATGACTAAAATTGTCTAAATAGATAAAAGTAAGGATGTCTTAAATTTACTTAACTATTCATTTCTCTAAGTGGTCAAGCAAACAATATAGTGTTGATTTCTCTAAAATGGTTAAAGTTTAAATTCTATTTCTTATAGAATGTGTCTTCAGCAAAAAATAATGACTTAAAATGTTAGGTAGATTGATCTAAAATCTTGGATGTGATGGATAACGTAAGTTAAAATTGATAAATTACATTTCATACAAATAGAATAAGCATTTATAAAAGTACATGTTAAGGAGAAAAGTCAATACCAATGAATCTACCATGATAAATCAATATTCATAAATCTACCCTATCAAGTTAATATCAACAAAGCTATATGACAAAACAATATTGACTAATCAATATCAAAGCATCTACACTGACATGTTGATTTTGATGAATCTACAATGAAGGGTTGATGTCAATGAATCTACCCAGAATAGTTAAAATAGATGAATCTATGCAGTGGGTTTATATGTATGAATCAACTCCAATGAGTCAATATTGATGAATCTACATCAACAGGTAGATACTGACAAATATTTCCAGAAAAGCAGATATCAATGAATATAGCCCAATGGATTGATATCAATGAATCTACACTGATAAATCCATATCAATAAATCAATATTGATAAATCTACCCCTACAAGTTGATATCTACAAATCTCCACAAAAGAGTAAATATTGACAAATCAACCAGTCAAGTCTTTGTCATCAAATCTACATAGGTTTATATTGATGAATATACCCTAATGAGTTGATATTGTTGAATGTACACCAAAATATTGATATCAATGAATCTACACCAAAACATTGATATTGATGGATCTATTCTGATGGGTCAATATTGACATATCTACCCTTGCAGGTTGATATAAATGAATCTACACTGAAGAGAGAAGGGTAGATATTGATGAATATACCCCAAAGAGTAGATATCAAAACATATACCCCAAAGGGTCGATAAATCCATACTGAGAAATCAATGTTGATGAATCTACACATATAAGTTGATATCTACAAATCTCCACTAAAGAGCCAATATCAACAAATCTACTCAAACACATAAATATCAACAAATGTACATGGACTATTCAAATATTGATGGATCTACATCATCAAATTGATTTCAACAAATCAATATTGATGGATCTACCCAGTTTCATTGATATCAGAGAATCTACCATGACTGGTTGATAATGACAAATCTAGTGCAATGGGTTGATATTGACAAAACAATACAGAATTGTGGATATCAAGAATCTATCATAGTGAGTCCATAATGATGATGTACCTTGTTGAGTCAATAATGACAAATCTACATTGATGAATCAACATCAACCCATCGATATCAACAAATCTTCCCACTGAGTTGATATTAACAAATATACCTGAGTCAATATCAATGAATCTACATCAATGTGTCAATATCAACAAATAAACCCCATAGAGTCCATATTGATGAATCTACCTCATTGTGTTGCTATCAACAAATCTACACCAGTGAGTAGATATTAATGAATCTAACCTGATGAGTCATAATCCATTAATCTACACTGATGGTCCAATTTTGACAAATCTACACAGGTGAGTATATATTGTCAAACCTTCCCCATTAAGTCAATATTGACATATCTACTTTGAAGAGTTGATATCAGCAAATCACTATTGAACAATATATGCCAACAAGTTGATATCAACAAATCTACACCAATGAGTTGATATTGATGAATTATGCATATGGGTTTTATCAACATGTCTATGCTGAAGGGTCAACACAGATGTTTCCTTACCAATGTGTCAATGTTGATGAATATAAACCTTTGAGTCAACATTGATGAATCTGCACTGACAGATATTCATGAATCTGCAGCTTTAAGGTGACATTGATGAATTTATACCTTTGAGTCAATATCAATGAATCTAAACCAATGGGTCAATATTAAAGAATCTACACTGACATGTTGACATTGTAAAAACTACCCAATTGAAACCATTTTGATGAATCTACCCCAATGGGTAGATATGGAAGAATCTACACCAAATGATTCAATATTGATGAAACTACACCAAAAAGTCAATATCAACAAATCTACCATTAGGTCAATAACAATGAATGTTTCCAGAAGAGTTGATATTGATGAATATACCCTGATGGTTCAATATAAATGAAGCTACATCTATGAATCAATGCTGACAAAACAATATTTGATGAATCAACATGGATAGTTCAATATCAACAAATCTACACTGATGAGTCAATATAGATGAATCAACATCTACAAGTCAATGTCAATGAGTCTACCCCATCAAGTTGATATTGATGAATATAACCCAAAGTATTGATATGGATGGTCTACACTGAAGAGTCAATATCAATGAATCTGCTCCAATTGGTCAATGTCAAATAATCTACACCAGTGAATCAATATCAATTGAATCAACACTGATGATTGACATCAGTGAATATATCCCATCAAGTTGATACTGACTGTTCTAACACAATGGGTTGGCATGGAGGAATCTGCACAGAGAAGTCAATAACAATGAATATGCACCAAAGCATCAATATTGGCAAATATACTTCAAAGGGTCAATACAGATGAATCTATCTTGATGGATTGATATTGATTATGGTACACCAAAGGGTCAATATTGATGATCTACACTGACAAGTTC
This sequence comes from Sciurus carolinensis, assembly GCF_902686445.1. Classification (NCBI taxonomy): domain Eukaryota; kingdom Metazoa; phylum Chordata; class Mammalia; order Rodentia; family Sciuridae; genus Sciurus; species Sciurus carolinensis. The sequence continues at coordinate 1,432,308 of NW_025920125.1, read as the reverse complement.
ATATCTACAAATCTACCCAACAGGTTGGCATCAGTGTATCTACATCATATCATTGATAATGACAAATTGATAATGAACAATCTACAACAAGTCAATATTTATGAATCTACATGCTTATATCAATAATGACAAACCTACCCAATTTGTCAATATGAACAAATATAACCTAATGGGTCAAAATTGACCATACTACATTGATGGGTCCATGTTTACAAATGTACCTTGACAGGTCAATATTGATGAATCTATGCTATAGGTTTAATTTCAACAAATCAACACAAATTGGTTCATATCTATAAATCTACACTGAAGAATCAATATCAACAAATCTACCCTGATGAGTTGATATCTATGCATCTACACTGATGAGTCAATAATGACAAATCTACATCAATGAATCGATAACAACACATCAATATCAATGAATCTACCCAACAAGTTTATATTGATGTATCTACACTGATGTGTTGATATGGACAAATCTACCCTACAGTTTGATATTAATAAATCTACTCCTATGGGTCCATATCAATAAATCTATGCCATCAAGTCAATATTGATGAATCACCCCAGTGGGTAAAAATTGATGAGTCTACACTGGCAAGTGGACATTAATGAATCTACCCCAGTGAATTGATTTTGACAAATCTAACCAATCAAACCAATTAAATCAATATTGATAAATCTAACCCATCAAGTTGATATCAACAAATCTAACCCCATTGGTTGATATAGATGACTCTCCCCAAAGGAGTACATTTTTGTGCAGAGTGGTGACAGGATGGGAGAGCAGTGACTGAGATTGAGGGTCTCTGATGATCTCATGACTGTGGCATGACTTGGTGCCTGGGAATTTACCTGTGTAAAGGCACAGGATGTTTAGCAACTGTGATAAAACCCTGCATGGGGAGACTCTGTGCAAGAGTCCTTTCAGCTCTAACCTTGATCTCAGTCACAAATCTTCTGGGAATAGAGGAACTCTTATGCTAGACAATTGCAATGTTTCCCCAGTTTCATTACTCCTGATACTACACCATTGGGATGATATGGATGAGTGTATTGTGATGATTAAATATCAGTGAATCTTCCCCAATAATATGAAATCCACGCCAATGGGTGAATATTGATGAATACACCCAGAAGAGTTGATATTTAAAAATCTACATTTTCAGGTCAATATCAAGGAATCTAAATTGAAAAATCAATATTGACATATGAACATTGACAAATCTACCATGACTGGTTAATATTGACAAATATATCCCTAAGGGTTGACATCAATTAATTTACACCAACAAGTAGATATTAATGAATCTTCACTGAAGGGTCCATATTGATCAATCTACCCCTATGGGTTGATATTGATGAATCTATAATTTTGAGCAGATATTGATGAATCAACACCAAAGTATAGATATCACCAAATCTATTTTATTGAGTCAATATCAACAAACACTGACATGACAATTGTAGGTTGTTATCAACAACTCTACTCTGACAATTGGTATTTCCAAATCTACCCAGTTGAGTTGATATTTATGAATATACCCATTGAATCTCTATTGACTGATTTACACTGAAGGGTTAACATTGATGAATCCATGTCTTCAAATCAATATCAACTAATCTATACTTATGGGTTAATATCAATGAATCTACCATTGATTTGATATCTATAAATTTACCCTGGTTGTTTGCTATTGATTAATTTACACTGATGAATCAATATCAACAAATCTATCTGAGGAATCAATATTAATGAGTCAACACCATCAATTTGATATCAATGAATCTATATTATCAAGTTAATATCAACAAATCTACCCCAATGGGTCAATATTGACAAATCTACAGAGATAGTTTGATGTTAGTGAATCTACATCAATGAATAAATGTTGATGTGTTGGGACTAATGACATGTTAATTAACTCAGGCTGACTCCTTACTCCCTGGTGAGTGAGCAAGATCAAGGCCTCAAAGGTGGTTTCAAAGGTTAATGATGATAAATCAGACCACCACCATCAGGGATTAGTTAACAACAGTTCTGCGAACATAATCAGCTTGTGTTTGCCATGGGACTCTCACCTGCGTGAGCCCCTGTGCTTTGCTGACCTTTAAGCTGATTGGTTCCCACCTAGACTTCACCCTACATAAAAGCTGTGTGACTTCCTCAATAAACAAGTTCCTGCTGTGACTGCTCTCCCTGATGTGTCTGATTGTTCTCCACCCAGAGGGGTGTTTGCGAGTGGTCAGTCAGCCCTACCTTTCCCAGTTTGGCCTTGTTGAGGAGTTCTCCCTTCCCCTGCCACTGGTGGAGAAGAGCAAGGGAACTAAAGACCCCAACATCTGGCAACCCACGTGGGGTCCCTCAAGGCTGATCTGCAGCCAAAATGAAGAGGCAGCTTTGAAACCAATAGTACTGGCAGATCAGGCCAAGCGAGTTCTGACGTAAGGGCATCCCTGAAAAGATTGGGCAAGCATACACCACACATGGTGACCCCGTGCTCTCAACTCTTAGACTCATGCTGAAGAGTAGGGGCCTTGAGTTGTCTGATACACAGATGGAAAAAGTCTGTGATACCATTTACTCAGGTGGTCCCTTGGCTTCCTGCTGCTAATCTTTTTGACTGGTCCACATGGGATCATGTAGAACAACTTGTTAGGGAGAGGGAAATCAATTTAGGGGAGGGTTCCCCATTGGGAGTCTACCCTACATTATCCACCCTTAAGACCTGCTTCTCTCCAGGACCTCCCAAAGGGGACTCCAAGATTTCCCCCCAAGAGCCGCCACCTAAAGATCATACTAGGAGAAAATGAACTGACTCTAACCTCCCCCCCTCCCTGTATGGCCTTCCCAGTAAATGCAAAATGTTAATTTGGGAAGTAATGACTACCAATCACAAGTTGGGCTGTGCAGGGATGAAAGATCGCTCCATGGGAAGGTGGATTGTGGCTACCAAAGATATTGGCACACAGCTTCCATGAGTGAGCAGGCAGACAGAAAGGGATTCCTTATCTTCAAGTGTCTTGTTTCTTGTGCTTTTATGCAGTTCCTGCAAACTTGAATGCCTGCTTCTTCTCCCCCTCTTAATCCCTCCTCCTCCTCCAACTTTGATTCAGTTGTTTCAGCTTCCATTTTCTGACACAGCCAAGCTAGTCCTCCTGCCACGAGGTTCCACATACGGTGGTGTGAAGGGAGTAACCAGCCCAACCATCAGTGGAATGTCCTTGCAAGGAGTATGATATAGTAGCCCATTCCCCACAAGTAGTGGGAGATAATTGTTTCACAATTTTCTGTGTCCAAACCTGAATTGAACCAGGAAAAAGGGTTAAAATTCCCTAGGCATCAAGTTTCTGCTAGAACCTTTTGGCCCCTTTCAGATCCAGATCTCAGTCAAGAATTACATTGAAATGTAAATAGAGAAAGGCTGAAGGCTCAGTAGGAGACCAGTCTCAAACCCAAGGAAAAAAAGAAGAGCAAAAATCTTACCTAAACTCCAGCAAAAGTAAATTTTATGGTGCTTTACTAAAGTAATTAATGGCCATATCATTTTTCCAGGACTGTTGTTTTTTCTGAATTCTGTATTCTTTTTGAGTTCATAACTTTTTGATCAGTTCTATTTTTTATTCAACTAGAGTTATTTTTGAACATCTGTTACTTTGCAATGGAGATAAGCATTACAAGGCCTTTGATTTTGTGTTAAATATATGCATGCCTAAAAATTGGAATTTTAAAAATGGATCCAAATATTTTTAATTCACGTGATTTAAAAAGGTTCAATTTTTTTTTTTTTTGGGTGCTGGGGATCAAACCCAGGGCCTTGTGCTTACAAGACAAGCACTCTACCGACTGAGCTATCTCCCCAGCCCCCTAAAAATGTTCAATTTAAGCTGGGTAAACTAATAGAAGTAAAATGTCTTTAAAATTAACTCACAAGTCTCTAAGTGGTCAAACTAATAAAATGTTGATGTTTATAAAATGTCTAACATCAATTTTTCTAGGAGTTTTCTTCAACAGGAAAGAGATAGCAAATACTGTTTAGACTTGTCTGACATCTTGCTTTTTTTTTTTACACTTGTATGATTTTTTTTTTACAATAAGATGAATGAATTAGTGTTGACATGTATGGGATTACTCAAACATGTTTGTTAGAGACATCTGATTAATTTACAAAATTATTCCATGGAGTAACATACTTAAAAATATTATTCTTTGTATATTTAATGTGTTCATATTTTCCAGGTATACAAGCCTTTAAAGCAGAAAATTTATCAGGCTGCTATTCTCCAAATTAAATTGTTGGTAATGGTAAACCTATCATTTAATGTTCTATTATAGGACCTGTCATCAATAGGGTATATATAAAATTTGTTAAATGTTTTTCTAAATGTTATTGAGAGCCTGATTTGTTTAAAGGTTAGACATGAAAGCATTTTCCCACTTTGTCACACAAAAGTTAACTTAAAATCTCCCTCAGCCTTTCTTTAATTCATGTTTTAGATAGAATGTTAAATTGTTTTAACTTATGTTCAAATAGACTCAGGAGTCAACTATGTAAACTACTTAAGTATGTAAACTACTTAAAATGACATTTAAGAAAGTGTGTAATGGGCAGTAGCAAAAAATGGGACAACAGTGATTAAATTAGGGTCTCTGACCTCATGTCTTTGGACAGTGGACTTCCTTGAGAGCTACACAGAGCTCCTAACATTGCACTTTGCAGCTCTACCATCTTAGATCTACAGGTTCAACTTGAATCCTTGGCCACTGTCATCCTGCAAAATCATCATGGTTTGGATCTGCTAATGGTGTAGGAAGGAGGGCTTTGCCTATTCCTTGGTGAAGAGTGCTGTTTCTATGCCAACTGCTCTGACATTGTACAAGATAAAATCAAAAACCTACAAGAAGATCTGGAATGTCATAGGAGTGAGCTCCACCCTAATTTCCTCTAGACTGGGTTATACAGGTGCCTCCCCTACCTCCTCCCGCTTAGGGGACCGTTAATCACCATTATCCTTGTTTTCACCTTTCGGTCTTGCATAAGCAATAAGCTTATTCATTTCAGGCTAAGTCTGTGCAAATCATGGTGGTCCAACAGCATTATACCACCCTTCATAATGATGATTAGGAGCCATATAGGATCATGGATCACTTGTATTAGAACACTGGGGTCTAAGTGTCTTTCCCTTAAGTCCCGCTCCTCCTGAGGGGCCCGCCTGAAGCACTAAGGTGGTAGTCAACGATGGGTAAGATCCTCAGAGGAGGACAACCTAAGACAGGCACACCTTCAAGTAAGGCAGACCCCCAAACTGCTAGGGTGATATTCCATGATAGGTAAGACCCTCCCAGAGGCAACCTAAGACAGACACACTCTTAATATAAAACAAAAAAGGGGGTATGTTGGGACTAATGACACATTAACTAACTTGGGCTGACTCCTTACTCCCTGGTGAGTGAGAAACATCAAGGCCTCAATGGCAGTTTCAAAGGTTTATGATGATAAATCAGACCACTGTCAGGGATTGGTTAACAACAGCTTCAAAAACATGATCAGCTCATGTTTGCCATGTAGTCCTATGGGACTCTCACCTGTGTGAACCTCCATGCCTTGCTGACATTTAAGCTTATTGGTTCCTGCCTAGCCTTCACCCTACATAAAATCTGTGTGACTTCCTCAATAAATGAGTTCCTGCTGTGACTGGTCTCCCTGACATGTCTGATTGTCCTTCACCTGGAGGACTGGGTGTGGGTGGTCATTTGGCCCTACCTATCCTGGTCTGACCTTGTTGGGGAGTGCTCCCTTCCCTTGTCACTGGTCAAGAAGAGCAAGGGGGCTTAAGACCCCGACAACACTGATAGTTTGATGTTAGTGAATCTATATCAATGAATCAATGTTGATGCATCAATATCAATGAGTCAATGACTATAAATCCACACCAGTCTATATTGACATATCAATATCAACATATCTACACTGACAAGCTGATATCAAAAAATCTACCCAGTCCAGTCAATATTTTTTTTTACTGTAAGCAAATGGGATATATGTTGTTTCTCTGTTTGTACATGGAGTAAAGGCATACCATTTGTGTAATCATAAATTTACATAAGGCAATGTTATTTGATTCATTCTGTTATTTTTCTTCCCCCCACCCATCCCACCCCTCTTTTCCCTCTATACAGTCCTTCCTTCCTCCATTCTTATCACCCTCCTTATCCCTAAACCTAAACCTAACCCTAACCCTAATGCTAACCCCTCCCACCCCAGTCCAGTCAATATCGATGAATCTACCCTGATAAATCAATGTTGAGGAATCTATCTCAAAGAGTAAATATTGAAAAATCTACCCTGAAGAGTCAATATAGATGAATCCACACTGATAAATATTGGCAAATCTAACCTTTGAGTCCAATTTGATGAGTCTACAGTGATGTATCAAAACTGATGAATCTACATCAATGAATGTACATAGGTGATTCAATATCAATGGCTCTACCTCCATAAATTCTGTATCCATGAACCTATATCATCAAATAATGACTCATCAATATCAAAGAATCTACACTGAATTGTTGCTGTTTATTGAATCTTTGCTGATGAGTCAATTTTGATGAATCTACACAGATGGATGGATAATAAAGAATCTAATGAGAAGAGTCAATATTGATCAGTCTATCTCAATGAGTTGATATGTGTCGGGGGCCGCGGACCCCACTCCGGCCTGAAGGCTGAAAAGACTGTACCCTGGCACTAAGCCGGGGCAACCTAGTCTGCAACATCAAGCACGAACTATACCCTGGCATTGAGCCGGGGCAACATAGACTGCAACATCAAGGACTGGCACGAAGCCGGGGCAACCTGGTTTGCAACATATGGCTGACGCTGCCGAAAGAACTGGCCCCGGCACTAAGCCAGCAGCTGATAAAGTGGCCCCGGCATTGAGCCAGGGCCAGAAGGAACTGCTTTGATTGGACAAAAGTGACTCGTGCTTGCACACGCCCTTTAGTTGCTCTGATTGTATTATATTGTAATCTTGCTCTCCCCGCATATTCTGTAACCTGATTGGCTTATAATTCATATAAATATGACCGTGACTTCCTAGTAGAGGTAGAGAAAAGAGAAACCATGGTTATCTAATAATAAGGTCCTGATTAAACTGCTGAAGGAAGTTTCCTGTGTCGTGCTTTCTTGCGGGCGAGGGACGCGACAAGTGGTGCCGAAACCCGGGAATTCAGAACCTCCAGCGGTCAGGGGGTGCACCGGTAAGCCCCACAGGTAAGTGGGGTCCACATATAGTGGGACGCTCCTCTGTAGACATAGAGAGAGCGGGGATTAATCCCACAGGTAAGTGGGACGCTCCATAGAGAGAGCGGGGATTGACGCTCCTCTGTAGACAAAGAGAGAGCAGGGATTTACTTTACATAATTTTGCTTTCGCTTTCATTCTGCTGGCTCTGAACACTGCTTTTGTTATGGGCAATTCTCCATTTAGTTCGTTAGTACAGCCTTTGGATTTAGTACAGCCTTTAGATTTTTTGTTGCGCTCTAAAGAGCTCAAGGTTAAACACAGTACTTTAGAAACATTCCTTGTAAGAATTGATAAAGCAGCCCCATGGTTTGCTGTCTCTGGAAGCTTGACTCCTGCCAGCTGGGATAAGTTGGAAAGAGATTTGGATTTTCTTCAGGAGCAGGGACAATTGGAGAAAGGAGTGATACCGCTATGGAAATTAATAAAAGGATGTATTCTTGATGGTAGATGTCAGGAAGCTATTCATAAAGGACAGGAAGTTCTTGAACAACTACATGAGGAGAAGTCCAAGGATTCTATGAGTACTTCCAGTAAACATAGTGCAGGAGAGCAGGTTTATGGAACTATTCCAAAGAGGAGACTATACCCAGATTTAAAAGCCCTTAGAACACCAGAAGATACAGGGGAGTCAGAATCAGACGGTGATGAGAAAGTGAAAGAGCTAACGCAGCACTTACGGAAGGTGAGGATAAAAGAAGGGGGAACTAAGAGGCAAAAAGATTTCAGACAAAAGGACTATGAGGAAGAACAGAAGCCAGCTCTAGCCTATGATCCTCCCCCGTATGTGGGAGGGGTTCCGAGCACGGGTAGAACTTTTAACTCTGCAGCTTGGAGGGCTGCCCATGTAGAGTTGAGGTTTGCCTGTCCTGTATTCCAGGACAATGATGGGGGAAGACATCAGGAACCCATAGAGTTTAAAACAATAAAGAATATAGCAGAATCTGTCCGCACTTATGGTGTGGATGCTGCCTTTACTATCGCTCAAATAGAGCGGCTCAATAGATTCTGCATGACCCCCTCGGACTGGGCCAGTTTAGTGAAAGCTTGTGTTTCCCCGGGTAAATATTTAGACTGGAGAGCCTTCGTGTTAGAGGGGGCCAATGAACAGGCTGCACACAACCAAGCTATGGGCAAACCTGCCTGGGATGTGGATATGCTTCTGGGGCAGGGTAGATTTGCCAATCAGCAAACAGGCTTTCCATTAGAGGTTTATGAACAAATTAATAAGATCTGCATTGCTGCCTGGAAAGCACTTCCTAATAAAGGAGAGGTGCGAGGTAACTTAACAAAAATTGTCCAAGGCCCCACAGAAGCTTTTTCAGATTTCGTGGCTAGAATGGTAGATGCAGCAGGGAAGATCTTCGGGAATGCTGATGCAGCTATGCCTTTAATTAAACAATTAGTATATGAACAATGTACAAGAGAATGCAGAAATGCTATTAATCCATTTAAAAGCAAAGACATAGAGGCATGGATGAAAGCTTGTAGAGAAATAGGTGGCCCATTAACAAATGCAGGCTTAGCTGCTGCCTTCCTTCGCATGGAAGGACTATTAAAGGCTTTATTAAAGGCTAATGGAGCACCTTTAGAGGTTTCCTCAGCTAGGAAGTTTTTAAAAGCTGTAGAAGACAAAGCCCCTTGGTTTTTAGATAAGGGCTTGTTGGATCAAGAGAAACTATCACAAGAGACAGAAAAAGGCCCCCCTCCTGATCCCTTCCACGCAGCTCCATGGCCACCTAGGGAGGGAACACCCATGTCCTTGAAGCAGTCCTCCCCCTAGGCAGAGATCTCAGCAGCTCCATTCCTCAAAAGTAGTAAGAAATAATGTTTTGTGATTTTCTGCATTCAAACCTAACCTGATTTCTCAATCAGAAAGAAAAAGGGTTAAAAAAGTCCTGGGTGATCCTCCCTCCCCCCTGCCTGGCCTTGCTGAAGCCTGCATTGGAATGTAAACTGCAACAGTCTCAGCGGGAAAGGGGGGTAACCTGAAGATAAAAAAAAAAAAAAAAAAAAACAAAAGGGTGTCTGTTTTAAATTTCTGGACTGCTACACAGAATTAACTCATTTTCCAGGATTCTTGTTTTGTTTTGTTTTTCTTTAATGCTGTATTTTTGAGCTCATAATTCTGATCTTGCATACCTAGGTTAATGATTTTTTTTTCTCTTTTTGATCAGTTCTATTTTTTATTCAACTAAAGTTTTTGAACATCTGTTACATTGCAATGGAGATTCACCTATAAAGTTACAAGGCCTTTGATTTTGTGTTATTTGTATGTCGTGCTGTCTGGTGTCATGTCTTGTCTGCATTAAAACTGAGTGCTCCTAAAATTAAAATTTAAAAATGGATCCAAATACTTTTATTCACGTGATTTAAAAGGGTTCAATTTAAATTGAGTAAACTAATAAAAGTGAAATGTCTTTAAAAATAACTTGCAAGTCTCTAGGTGGTCAAACTAATGGAATGTTGATGTTAAACAATGTCTAATATCAATTGTTTCTAGGACTTTTCTTCAACAGGAAAGAGACAGCAAATACTGTTCAGAACACCTGCCTGCTTTCTTGGTTTTTACAGAATAAGTAAATTAGAGTTAACATATATGGGATTACTTAAATGTGTTTGTAGAGACATCTGATTAATTTACAAAATTAAAATGCTCATTGTTAAATAACATCATGTACTCTTAACTCCTTAAATTCCATGGAGTATCATTCTTAAACATTATTGGTGTTTTCATAGGTTGGTAAATAAAAAGGGTTTAAACTTGCTTTGTGTCATCACTAAACTAAAAACAAGGTTACTAAGAGTTATGTCTTAACAAGTACAATTCTATATACAAAGGGTTCTAAAGGTTTCAACTGTGTTTCAATTAGAGTACTATAAACAACAAAATATTTAATCTTATTAAAAATAGAGCAATTTATCTAAATTCAGAAATTTCATAAGAGTTGTTTCAGAATGTGAACAAAAAGGGGTCAACAGGTAGGAAAGAGAAAATAAAAGGGTCTGGGTATGGAAATATATTTAGTAAAAGGGAAAAGGAAATGTTTCTGGGTAAGAAAGTGCTTGTGTGATGAAATACATGAGGGGCTAAGTAAGTGCTAAGAAAGTCCATGTAAGTAAAGGACAAGTTTCAACATGTTTGTGTGAAACTGAGTTGGTTGTGTGTATGTGAGACAGCTAAAGCTATTAAAGGTTTTTCCTAAGGTGAAATACTAATGTTCTGATATACACCAAAGTTTAATCTACATGGTAAAATGACATGGTAAAATGGCAAGGATTTCTTAGAAACACTAATTTACTCTTAACTTTGTGTCTATTAAGTTTTATTCTTTAGAACAATTAGTCTTAAAAATTGGGGTTTATACAATTATGGTTAAACAACTGTTAGAGTATTGTACTATGTTACAGAGTCTACATTTTTCTTTAAAAACTGAATTTGGTAAGATAAAAGTGTCAAGGTAATTATGAAATGGTCACTAGTTGTATATGAGATGTGTTCATATTTTTCAGGTACACAAGTTTTTAAAGCAAGGAATTTATTAAGCTCTGCTATTCTCCAGATTAAACTTGTCTGTAATGGTAATCTTAAACTTATAAAGAGTAAATTTTAATTGGGGATTTATTTCTATCGTTTAATGTTCTATTATGGGACATATTATCAGTAAGGTATATGTAACATTGGTTACTTATTTCACTGAGATAAAAATTTAAATGTAAATATATATCTAAGAGTTAGTGACAGCCTGATTTATTTAAAGGTTCATATTATAGAAGGTAAAAGCATTTTGCTACACACACAAAAAAAATTAAAAGCTCTCTCAGCCTTTCTTTGATTGATTCCTGTTTTGGATATAATGTTAGACTGTGTTAACTAATGTTTATATGGACTCAGAAATCAATATATATAAACTTCTTAAAATGACATTTAAGAAAGAGTATAATGCATTATAGCAAAAATGGGACAACAATGACTGAGATTGGGGTCCCTGACTTCATGACTGTAGCATGCCTGGTGCCTGGAAGTGTTCCTGTGTAGGAGCACAAGATGCCTAACTGCTGTGGCAGTAACCTCCCTGGGGAGGCTTTGTGCAGGAGTCCTATCAGCTCTTACATTGATATCAGGCACACAGCTCTTGGGCAGAAAGAAATTGTTTTGCTAGATAACCAGTGTTTCATCAGTTCCCTTCTCTAGTTCCTGCCCACCTTACAGTAACTTTGGACAGTGGACTTCTTTGAGAACTACACAGAGTTCCTAACATTGCACTTTGCAGTTGTGAGAAAAAGTTATGTAGATGGTCTAGTCTCTGTAACTCTCCTAAAAACAAAGAATAATGCTTACATAGTCTTTAACTTAATAATAAGACATGTATAAATGTTGCTAACATAACTCTTTAGATCTACATTTCCATCAGAGAACAGAGCTCCATCTGATCTCAGCTTAATCTTCAATATCTGTGTTTATAAACCTTTATTTTCTAATACTCCTTTGACCCTCACTGAACTTAAAAATTTGGTCATGCTGGTCATGGCAAAAGGGACAAAAATTAGTTGTAGAATTAGAACACTTAAGATTTGTAAGGAGCCACACCTTACCTGAGATAAGGCTCTGCCTCCCACCTTACTGCATGTTAAAGTGACTCCAAAATAAGTCAGACTTCAGCTTATTTAAAGTTATAATCAAAAGATTGTTTTTTTTGTTATAAAATTACTATGATCTCAAATAGGGAATATAATGTGGTTCTCAGTCAAAATTCTAAATAGCTATGATACAAGCAGAATATATTTTTACTCTTACTTATTTCATTTTGTAAAACTGTTACCTATTAATGTTTTGCAGAAGTAGCTGCTTCAAGAACACGCAACCTAGGTAACTTGTGATAATAAGCCATCACCTAACAAATAGTGGTAACAGATACCAAAACAAATAGTGGTAACTTCCAGAACTAATGCAGACTCCAGTTAGATAAAAGGGTAAATAACTGTAAAGTTATGGACATTAAAGTTAAAGCCCAGTACTCTTACTTTATGACTGGTGAGACTGGCTTGCTGGATGATTAAGATCAAACTTAGAGATTGGAGTACAGAAGGCAAGATACACCAGTATTTGGATCTTTTGCCCTCAGTCAGCCTGAACCCAGGGAATAAGAGGACTTCTCTAAGGAGCACTTAAGGTGTTGTAAACGGTAGGTGCCATCAATCCTAACAACAAGGTTTCATCTTTATTTACTCAGTTACAAAATTTGATTTTGGGCCATTCTGCACCCTTTTATCCTGTACATATAAGAGCTCATACGGCTCCCCCTGGACCTATTGTTGAAGGAACCGCAAAGACAGATGCCGCTACCCGCACAATTTGTTTTCTTTCTTCTCTTGACAGTGCTTGAGACTTTCATAATAAGTTTCATGTTAACTCCCAAACACTTCATAAGCGCTTCTCTATTCCTCGAGCAAAAGCGAGACAGATTGTCTTAGATTGTTCTCATTGTGTTCCATTTCGTCATCTCCCTTCTTTTGATGTTAACCCCCGAGGCTCGTGACCTCTTACGATTTGGCAAATGGATGTTACTCATATTGCAGAGTTTGGTTTCCTAAAATATGTTCATGTCTCAATAGATACTTTTTCTGGAGTTATGCATGCCTCTGCTTTGGCAGGAGAAAAAGGCCATCATGTCATCTCCCATTGCCTAGAGGCTTGGGCCGCCTGGGGCCTTCCATGCTCCTTAAAGACAGATAATGGGCCGGCGTACACTGGTCAACAATTCACCTCTTTCTGCTCCACTATGGGAGTGCAACTGACTCATGGCTTACCTTACAACCCTCTAGGTCAGGGAATCGTGGAGAGAGCTCATAGAACGGTTAAAGAACTTTTACAAAGACAAAAAGGGGGAATAGGAGCAAGCTGTACTCCTAAAGAGCGTTTGTCTTTGGCTTTTTTTACCATTAATTTTTTAACTTTGGATGCACATGATAATTCTGCGGCTGACAGACATTGTTCGCCGCCTTCCCCCCCTTTTTTCTATTTCTATTATCAAACAGTTCGGAAGTGATTTTAAATTGTTCTAATGACAATATTACCTGCCTGCTTTCAGAGTGTTGGAACGGTAGTGAATCTGTTGCTGTGATTGTAAAAGTACCCACCTTTGTACCTGTCCCAGTGGAGGTCAATCCAGATAATTTTCCGTTGGTGAACCTCTTCAGAGAAAAGAGAGACTTTGGCATTACCGCAGCCATAATAACTGCTATTACTGTCTCTGCCGCTGCAGCCACTACCGCTGCTCTAGCCATGACCAATCAAGTTCAAACAGCACAAACCATTAATCAAGTCATACAACAAACTGCACAGGTGCTGGAATCCCAGGACCGCGTCAACAGACATATCCTATCAGGGATTTTGGCAGCGAATCAAAGGATTGATTTGCTACAAGTACAATTGGATGAACTTTTCAACATTACACAAGTTGGTTGCATCGGGAATCATAAACACATGTGTATAACTCCAGTAAGATATGAAGAAGCAAAGAATCAAAGCCATTTGATTTCCGCCTTTCTTGCAGGCAATTGGTCCTTAGAAGCTGAAAAGTTGATGAATCAACAATTATTGCAGATTGCGATTTTAAATGACACCCGTGTTGAACCTGTTACTTTGAGTCAGTTCTCTAACTGGCTTACCTCTGCTTTTAGTTATTTTAAAGAATGGGTTGGTGTGGGAATCTTTGGATGTATTTGTTTTGCAGGCATCTGCCTTTGCTTTTGGTTTATTTACAAGTTAAGAGTACGCCAAGCGCGTGAAAAAGCAATGTTAATTCAGACTGTGTTGGCCATTGAGCAAGGGGTGTCACCTTCTGTGTGGTTGGCTAATCTGACACGAAAATAAGTGGCATTTTTAGTATATCTCTGTTAAAGTTGGAATTGTCATTTACGCTAGGTGTCTGCAAGGTACTGCTGTTATTACTTTATACTTTTCTTTGGGGACTGTGTATTTACATACTACAGATTCCTTGCAGTAACTAAAGCTTTAATTGCCTTGTAACTTTCACCCTTAATCTTGAACTGTAACAATGATATTGGAGGAGATGAACTGTTACTGTGTATCTTGTGTTCATTATGGTGCCCCTGTATTGTACGACATTGGCAAGTAGGGCGATTTTCCTATTTCAGGCCCTTGCGGTTGCACAAGCTGGATAAGCTCCCCCAAGTATGGTTTTCCATACCGCTATGACTTCATAGACGCAGGATGCGAGGCAAAGCACTGCACTTGAGAGTTTTATTTTTAAACCTCAAGGAAGGCATGCTCTATTGCATGTGGGTTTGATGTCCACGTCCCACCCTACGAAAAAAGGCATCGGCTTGGGTAATGTCAGGCCTAGAGAAGGCGCCACTTTGGGACTGACGTTCACTATCTGCCACTTTTGCACAGTAGGATAGGGCCTCTACCTTCACCTGTGTTTTTATTATTAAAGGGGGAGCGCTGTGGCAAGCCGCCACGCCGCCATGACATGATGGCGCTGGTTTCCGCTAGGGTCTGAAGCACTTTTTTAATAAACAAGCCCATATTTGGTTATGCCAACTGTCATACGTAAAAGCACCTATGAGCATGGGCCAAGTGACAGGAGTAGATCGGTTATTGCTAAAGTATGCTTTCTATTATATTAAAAGAAAGGGGGAGCTGTCGGGGGCCGCGGACCCCACTCCGGCCTGAAGGCTGAAAAGACTGTACCCTGGCACTAAGCCGGGGCAACCTAGTCTGCAACATCAAGCACGAACTATACCCTGGCATTGAGCCGGGGCAACATAGACTGCAACATCAAGGACTGGCACGAAGCCGGGGCAACCTGGTTTGCAACATATGGCTGACGCTGCCGAAAGAACTGGCCCCGGCACTAAGCCAGCAGCTGATAAAGTGGCCCCAGCATTGAGCCAGGGCCAGAAGGAACTGCTTTGATTGGACAAAAGTGGCTCGTGCTTGCACACGCCCTTTAGTTGCTCTGATTGTATTATATTGTAATCTTGCTCTCCCCGCATATCCTGTAACCTGATTGGCTTATAATTCATATAAATATGACCGTGACTTCCTAGTAGAGGTAGAGAAAAGAGAAACCATGGTTATCTAATAATAAGGTCCTGATTAAACTGCTGAAGGAAGTTTCCTGTGTCGTGCTTTCTTGCGGGCGAGGGACGCGACAGATATGGACTAATCTACCTTGACAAGTCTATTTTGATGCATCTACACCGAAGGGTTATCAACAAGTCTAACCTCATTGGTTGATATAGACAAATCTACCCCAAGTAGTACATTTTGACAAATTGAATCAGTTAATTTTGATGAATCTAATCAGAAAGTTAATATTAATAAATGTAACCAATAGAGTTGATATTGAGGAATGAAAACTAATGGGTCAATATTGGCAAATCTATCCTGACAATTCAATATTGACAAATCTACAACAAAGTGTTGATATTGATTAATCTATATCAACAGTTTGATATTGATGAATATACACAGAAGACTCAATATTGAAGGATCTACCCTTATGGGTCAATATCAATGAATCAACATTGACAATACCAACATATCAATATCAATGAAAGTAACCAGTTGAGTCAATCTCTATGAATATCTAAAAATGAGTCAAAATTGATGAATTCACTCAGTGGAATTGATATCATCAAATCTCTCATGACAGGTCAATATTGATCAATCTTCCCCAATTGGCCAATATCACTGAATCTACACTGAAGAGTGGATACTGGCAAGTCTGCCCTGAGAGGTCAATATCAA
Organism: Sciurus carolinensis; assembly: GCF_902686445.1. Lineage (NCBI taxonomy): Eukaryota > Metazoa > Chordata > Mammalia > Rodentia > Sciuridae > Sciurus > Sciurus carolinensis. Next base: position 1,416,219 of record NW_025920125.1, on the reverse strand, counting down.
TGAATCTACACCAACTATTAGATATTTTTGAGTTTAACTGATGGGTTGATATTAACAAATGTACCACTTATGGTTGTTATCTATAAATGTATGCTAGTGAGTATATGTCAATGAATCTATACCAATGAGTAGAAATCAATAAATATACCCTGTCAAGTCAATATTGATGAATAAAGACTGAAAGGTTAATATTGATAAATCTACCTCATTGAGACTTTATTGACCAATCTAAGCCAGAGTTGATTTCAATGAATCTACACCATCTTATTGATATCAATTAATCTACACTGATGGGACAACACTGACATATCTACACCATTGAGTAGATATCAATGAATCTACCACAATGTATCAGTATAGCTAAATCTAGACTGATGAGTCAATTTCAATGAATTTAACCATTTGAGTTGATGTCAATGATTCAAACCATTTGAGTTGATATTGAGGATTCTATTCAGTTTGGTCTATATGAAAAAATCTACACCAGTGAATCAATATTTGTGAATATACACCAAAGAGTTGATATTGTAAAATCAGTCCCTCTGGGTAGTCAATGACAAATTTAACTCTGTGGGTCGATATGAATGAATCTACATTGAACAATGAAAATTGATACATCAATATTGACAAAAATACCATGACAAGACAATTTTTTTTTTTTTTGCGATGCTGGGGATCGAACCCAGGGCCTTGTGCTTGCAAGGCAAGCACTCTACCAACTGAGCTATCTCCCCAGCCTGACAATATTTTTAAAGTATATATATATATATATATATATATATATATATATATATAATTTTTAAATATACAATATATATATATAATTTTTAAAGACTGAATTTTGATTCATTGTATGCAAATGGGGTACAACTATTGTTTCTATGGTCGTACACTATGTAGACTTACACCAATTGTGTAATCATACATGAACATAGGGTAATAGTGTCTGCCTCAGTCCACTATCTCTTTCTCCACCCTTTCCCATGCCATTATCCTCTTCACAATTCAAAGTGCCTCCATTCTTTACTTACCCCCATGTCCCCCATTCTCTGTCTCATCATACACTTATCAGATAAGACAATCAGCCACTGGTTTGGGGGGATTGGCATATTTCACTTAGCATTATATCCTGCAACTCCATCCATTTACCAGCAAATGCATAATTTCATTCTTCTTTATGACTGAGTAGTATTCCATTGTGTATATATAACACAGTTTCTTTATCCATTCATCAATTGAACAGAATCTACACTGGTTACACAATCTAGCTGTTGTGAACTGAGCAGCTATAAATATTGATGTAACTGTGTCACTGTAGTATGCTGATTTCAGTCCTTTGGATATAAACTAAGGAGTGGGAGAGCTGGGTCAAATAGTGGGTCCATTTCAAGTTTTCTGAGGAATCTCCATACTGCTTTCCACAGTGACTGCACCAGTTTTCAATCCCACAAGCAATATATGAGTCAACCTTTTTCCCCACATCCACATCAATAATTATTATTGCTGTTTTCCTGATAATTACCATTCTAATAGGAGTTAGATAAAATCTTAGGGTAGTTTAAATTACATTTCTCTAACTACTAGAGATGAGGTGTACTTTTTCATATATTTGTACATCACTTCTATGTCTTCTATGAAGTGTCTGCCCAGAGACAGACACTTGGGTTGTTAATATTTTTGGTATAAATTTGTGTAAGTTTTTTTTAATATAAATTTTGGATATTAGTGCTGTATCTGAAGTGCACGTAGAAAAGATTTTCTCATACTCTGTAGGCTCTTTTGTCACATTATCTATTGTTTACTTTGTTGAGAAAAAACCTTTTAGTTTGAATCCATTCCATTTTTTGATTCTTGCTTGTATTTCTTGTTATCTGCGATCCTTTTAAAAAAGTCTGGTCCTAAACCAATATGATGATTTAGGTGAACAGTCTCTGGTCTAATTCCTAGGTCCTTGATCCATTTTGAGTTGAGTTTTGTGCAGGGTGAGAGTTAGAGGTGTAATTTCATTTTACTGCATATGGATTTCCAGTTTTCCCAGCACCATTTGTTGAAGAGGATATCTTTTTTTTTTCTTTGCAATTTTTTGACACCTTTATCTAGTATGAGGTAACTGTACTTATGTGGGTTTTTCTCTTTCTCTTCTAGTTTGTACCTTTGGTCTACATATCTATTTTGGTGCCAATACCATGTAGTTTTTGTTACTATTGCTCAATAGTAGAGTTGAAGATCTGGTATTGTGATACCTCCTGCATCACTCTTCCTACCCAGGATTGCATTGGATATTCTTGGTGTTTTATACTTCCAGATGAATTTCATGATGACATTCTCTATTTCTATGATGAATTTCATTGAGATTTTAATTGGAATTGTGTTAAATATACATAGTGCCTTTGGATGTATGGCCAGTTTGACAATACTAATTCTGACTACTCAAGAATATGGGAACTCAAGGCTTTTAAAAATTTCTTTCTGTAGGATTCTGTAGTTATCATTGTAGAGATCTTTCACCTCTTTGTTAGATTTATTACCAAGTGTTTTTTTTTTTTTTTAGGCTGTTGTGAATGGAGTAGTTTTCCTAATTTCTCCTTCAGAAGATTCATCACTTATAAATAGAAGTGCACTAGACTTTTGTGTGGTGATTTTATATCCTACTGTTTTGCTGAATTTATTTATGAATTCAGAAGTTCTAGTTCTAGAAATCTTCTGGTGGAGTTTTATGGATCATCTAAATACAGCATCATGTCATCAGCAAATAGTGATACCTTGAGTTCTTCTTTTTCTATTTGAATCCATTTCATTTCTTTGATCTTCCTAATTGCTCTGGCTGGTGTTTCAAGGACAATGTTGAATAGAAGTGGCAAAAAAGGGCATCCATGTCTTTTTCCAGGCTTTTTTTTTTTTTTTTTTTGCAGCACTGGGGATCGAACTCAGGGCCTTGTGCTTGCAAGACAAGCACTCTAACAGCTGAACTATCTCCCCAGTCCTTTTTCCAGGTTTTAAAGGGAATGTTTTTGGTTTTTCTCCATTAATAATGATGTTGTATGTGGACTTAGCATAGATAATCTTTACAATGTTTAGGAATGTTCCTACTATTCTATTTTTTCTCGTGTTTGGAGCATAAAATGGTGTTGTATTTTATTGAACTTTTTTTCTGCAACAATTGAAATAATCATATGATTCATAACCTTAAATCTAATGATGTGATGAATTACATTTATTGATTTCCAGATGTTGAAACAACCTTTCATCCCTGGGATGAACCCAACTTAATTGTGGTGCATTATCTTCTTAATAAGTTTTTATATGATTTTCCTGAATTTTTTAAAGAATTTTTGTATCTATATTCACTAGGGATGTTGGCCTAGAATTTTCTTTCCTTGATGCATGTTTTTCTGGTTTTGGTGTCAGGGTGATACTGCCTTCATAGAATGAATTTGGAAAAGTTTTCTCCATATTTCATGGAATACTTTTAGGCGTATTGGTATAAGTTCTTCTTTGAAGGTCTTGTAGAACTCAGCTGAAAAGCTGATTCCAGGATTTTCTTGGTTTGTGAGCTTTTTGATGGCTTCTTCTATTTCATTCCTTGAAATTGATCTGTTTAAATTATATATATGTTCTCTTGATTCAATATGGGAAGATCATATGTCTCTAGAAATTTTTCGATGTCTTTGAAATTTTCTATTTTGTTGGAGTATAGATCTTCTAAGTAGCTTCTAATTACGTTATATATTTCAATGGTGTTTTTCGAGATACTTCCTTTTTCATCATGAATTTTGTAATTTAAATTTTCTAACTCCTCTTCATTACTGTGGCTAAGTGTTTATTTTGTTTACTTTTTCAAAGAACCTAATTTTTTTTTGTCAATTTTTTGAATTGTTCCTTTGGTTTCAATTTCATTGATTTCAACTCTTATTTTAATTATTTCCTGTCTTCTACTACTTTTGGTATTGTGCTCTTCTTTTTCTAGGGCTTTGAGATGTACAGGTATGTTATTTAGTTGTTGACTTTTTAATCTTTCCTTTAATGCACTGCACACAATAAATTTTCCTCTGAGTACTGCTTTTATCATGTCCCAGAGATTTTGATATGTTGTACTGTCATTCTCATTTACTCCTAATAATTTTTATCTCCTCCCTTATATTTTCTGTTATCCCTGCTTCATTAAGTAGCATATTATTTAGTCTCAAGGTGTTGGGGTAGTTTCTGTTTTTTATTTTGTCATTGATTTCTCATTTCATTCAATTTTGATCTACTGGATCACAAGGTAGTATTTCTATTTTTTGGATTTACTAGGGGATGCTTTGTGGCATAATATATGTCCTATTTTAGAGAAGAATCTATGTGCTGCTGAGAATAAAATGTATTTGCTCATTGACAATTGAAATATTCTATATGTGTGTGTTAGGTTAAGTTATTGTGTTATTGAGTTGTATAGTTTCTTTGTTCAGTTTTTGTTTCTAATATCTATCCAGTGGTGATAGCAGTGTGTTGAACTCACCCAGAATTATTGTGTTGTAGTCTTTGATGTACATAGTTGTGTTTCTATTTGGAACATAAATATTTACAATTGTTATGTCTCCCTGAATGATGGTTCCCAGCAGTAAGAAATATTCTTCTTCATCCCTTCTGATTAACTTTGACTTGAAGTCTACTTTACCTGAGTAACCCCCACTTTTTCCTAGTCCATATTCATGGTATGCTTTTTTCCATCTTTCTACTTTAGTATGTGGATGTCTTTTTCAATGAGATGAGTCTCTTGAAGGCAGCATATTGTTGGGTCTTTCTTATTATTCCAATCTGCCAGTCTATACCTTTTGATTAATGACCTTAGGCCACTGACATTCAAGGCTATTATTGAGATACAATTTGTATTTCTGGTAATTTTGGCTTATTTTTAGTTTTTAATGTGGCTTGGTTTTCCTTTTTTGTTGGCTTTACAATTAGGGTACTTCCTCCATTTGCTGACTTAAACTGTTGTTTTCATTTCCTACTCATGGAATATTTTGCTGAGAATGTTCTGTAGTACTGGTTTTCTATTTGCAAATTATTTTAACATTTGTTTATCATGGAAGGATTTTATTTCTTTCTCAAATCTGAAAGTTAGTTTTGCTAGATATATGATTTTCTGTTGGCAACCATATTCTTTAAGACCTTGAAAAAAACTGTTTCAGATCTGTCTAGCATTTAGGGTCTGTGGTGAGAAATCTGATAATATCCGCATTGGTTTCCCCCTATATGTAATCTGATGCTTTTTTCTTGCAACCTTTATAATTCTATCTTTATTAGAATGTTAAGTATTTTCATTATAATGTGACTTGGTGTGGATATGTTGCAATTTTGTACATTTGGTATTCTGTTAGCCTGTTGTATTTGATTTTCCAATTCATTCTTTAGATTTGCATAATTTGGATATTATTTCATTGAAAGTGTTATTCATTCCTTTCAGTTGTATCTCAGTGCCTTCCTCAATTCCAATAATTTTTAAATTTGGTGTTTTGAAGGTATCCCACATTTCTTGGATATTCCATGCATCATTTCTTACCATCTTCTCTGTTTGGTCAACTTTATTTTCAAGATTAAATATTTTGTCTTCATTTTGTAAAGTTCTGTCTTACAAGTGATTGAGTCTGTTGGTCATGCTTTCCATTGAGTGTATTTGGTTTATTTTTTTCCTCATTTCAAATATTTCTCTTTTTTTTCAGAATTTCTGTAAAGATTAATTGGGATCCAGCTATAAGGATTAAGGGGAGAGCTAATAAAGAGGCAAGCACTCAGGATGGCAAAGAGCAAGAAGTGATTCTCATGGGAAAGCCAATCCAGTTTTTTATTCATTCCTGTGTCATAGCAAGTTACCCAGGTTACACAGTACAGTTAGCTTTGCCCATGTGCAGATCACATAACTTTCTTGCTTCTTAGAGTCCACTAGTACCAAAGGTAATCATAATAAGATAATGTCTCCAGGCCTCAAAGACAGGATTTGCAGAGCACTTCTAATCCATTCAAACAAAGTGTCTTTTGTCTTGAGGAGATTGCTCAACTCAAAGAACTTTCACTCCTCTGTATATTGACAGACTTGAAATCCCTACAACTCTGCTTTTTTGTTTTTTATGGCCTTTTGAATAGACATGACTTGTCTTATCCTTAAGAAAGGTGGATGGGGAAAGCAAACCAAACATTGGCAAATACAATCACAGCATAAAGAAGCATGTATCAATAAACATTCTCCAATGAAAACCTGTTGATCAATGTAAAATTTAGCAGCCATGAGGTTAACAAACCAAATAAATCCCAGTCTCCATCATCTTTTTACACCTTCTTTACATGTCACTATGCTCCTGAGATTGCCTTAAAACTTGTGGTCCTCCAGACTTAGCCCATTGGGTTACTGGGATTATTGGAATGTGCTACTGTATCCAGTCTAAGATATTTGTCTTTAATGAAAGCTTTGCAAAATATTCTCTTTTATCTGTGATGTCCTTCATTTGTTCCTTTAGTCAGTTAACAACTACCAAACACTGTTAGTCATTGGGAATATAGTTCTGAGTTAGATAGTCACTGTGTTAGTGTCTGACCTACTGAATCATATATTCAAATGAATTGTACATTTTCATGAACTATTCCAGAGCACAGATTTGGCTGTATCTTTAAAATATTAGGCAGTTAACTATAAATGTACATGAGTGTGTGTACAGGTTGTAGGAATCCATGACATTCACTGGGCAGACGGTCTGGTTCTTAGTCACAGCAACGCAGGCAGCATTGAGCTGATTCCTCTTTAGACTTTGTTTTTAATAAGACTTTCTGTTTGACTTGTAGTCTTTTATAATACTGTTTTTGTTTCTGCTGGTGTCATGTCATAATTTCACATTTTTATGTGTGATGTGTTTTCCATAATTGTATCATAAATCTTACAATAAATATTTCTTAAATGTGAACAATTTGTAAGGTAATTCTCATATATATTGTGGGGGCTTAGAATTGTAGTTAACAATTTCAAGAAATTAACCACATTACAAAAAATATCTTGTGGCTTCTCTGGCCTGAATTCTGCATCCCTCCATCACTCCCCACCCTCCCCACATACCTGTCACCACTGTGCTCCCAGTTCCATTGCTCCTCCTTCATCTCCCCATTCCTCTCACCCTGGCCTGCTCCACATCTGCTCCCACTGTGCTAGATGTCTGTTGACCACCTTGTGATGGGCTCTGAAGTCAGCCTTTTGCCCACCCCGCCATGATGGTGGTGCCCTAGCTCAAGACTGTGACAAGCTTGGCTCTCAGTCCTGCTGCAATATATGGGGGCACCCAGAGTTCATGTCACCTCTAAGAACTCTGGTTATTGAACTTCTGGCATTCTGGAGATCACAGAGCATTCAGCCTCTTTCTCTCTGCTGCCCACTCTGACACAGACCAAGCACAATTTTGCTCAGTTTCACAGTAAGACCCCAAAAATTCACATAGGGACCCTGCCTTTTTACTGCTTGCTGATAGGCCTATCACTCTTGAGGGAGGCATCTGAATATTTCCTGTCATCAAAGTTCTCTGAATTTTCTAATGCAGTTCTTTGCATGGATCCCCTCAGCTCTATGGACCCCATTATGGCAGAATAGACATTTGAGCAGGCCACCCAGGAAGCTAGGTGATTTATTTAAAATGAGTAGTCATGAGACATTTCCAGACCTTACCAGTTTGATTGCTATGGGCCAGGTCTACTGTACATCACCAACTCCCTGTGCTACAAAACATCTCCAACTCCCAGGTACTGGGACAGCTGTGGGAAGAATGACACAGGTGGCTCCCTGGGTGGAAGATGGAAATAGAGGAACAGAGATTCTTAGGTAAAGTGATTCTTCATGGCCCCTGTGAGGTGAATACTGAGGAAAATAATGGATTTTTGGACATCCTGGAAAGTGACTTCAAGATGACTCTGTGGTTCCCCCAGGCAAGAAAAACCTCATTTTCACTCCATTGGTCAAGATTTTGGATAAGAAACAGGAACAGTACATCCTAATGTTCAGCAAGTGCCAGCAGTCCTTCTGCTCTTCATCCATTCCCTGAAGTGTAATCAGACTCAATCTCAAAAGGTTACAGCAGCCCCAGGACAGGGACATGACTGTCCAAAATAAGCACAGGAGGAGCATAACACCTACTGAGGGGAAAGGTACACCTGGGACCAATGGAAGTCAACCTAAAGATCAGCTGGGTAACCTAGAGGTGAAGGCTAAAGAGAGCTGCTCTTGGCACTATGCTTTCTCACTGTGTTTTTCTTTGCTTTATCATTTTCCTTAAATGAATTGAGCGAGTGAATCTGTGCTGAATAAATATCCTAATTTCTTCTGATGTCACTCAGGAACTACAGTGGGTATTTAAAAACTGGTTTTACTGTTTCATTGTAGGTTCAGTCACAACTCTAATGAAGCTTTTTAATAGTTTTTTTTTTTGCTGAGTTTTAGTATACTTTTTATTATTACTTAAAATTACTTGTACATGAGAGTAAAGTGCATTTTGATGAATATTCTGAAGCCATGTTGTGTAGAACTGGGTTTCAGAGGTGGTGTTCTCATCTTTCTCATGGTTTTATGTAAATTTTGATTGGTTTTTCAAGGATATATTTCAGTCAATAACACCTATTTGAAAAGTTCACATTTAAAATGGGCAATCAGCGATATTAGGCATGCAGAGTCTTTGTTGTGCATATAACCATTGAAAAGAAAAAAAATATTTTGTGTTTTATAAATATTTAGGATTTGTTATTCCTGGACAGTAACTCTCATAACATCTTTATTTTTTCTTTAAATTTTTCTGTTTTTTAAATCAAGGTTTCAACCATATCAGGTCTATAATTTTGCATTTTAGCAGAGATTTCTTATGTTTCAAACTCTGATGATGAGAAGTACTATTTATTTTGAGACCCATCATTCAAGGCTGGCTTTCCAATTCTGTACTTGTGTAAATTGTGGTGCTTTGCTGCTGCTGGTGTGGTGGAAAGAAAGTATTTCCTCATTGGTCATGTGTAGGAGAAGCAAAATCAGCATGCCTGTAATCTGCTGTTCATTGCAAGCAACAGGAGAGAGCCATGAATTTGCAGTCATTCATGTCCTTTGCAAATTGAGTTACTGTCAGTGATTATCTTTGCTTACAAAAGGATCTCTCAGTTTCTTCTTGCTGTTTTTGTATATCATTTTGAAGGTCAAGGGTCCATAGGAATATATTTGCAGACCATTAGTAATGAAAACTTTTTTTTAGTGTCTGTTCAATGAATTTATCTTTTCATTTCAAACAATTTTCTGCAGTTTGTGCCCTACAGAAAAGTCTATAGTACTTCCATTTTCCAATTCTCAGCTTTAAAACTTTGTACAATTCTCATCTTGAAACATGAAGCATGTGTCAAGATGATATTAGGCACTGGAAAATTGTGCTCCTCACATCACTATCAGGCACTTGTTTTATCCATCACATTCACTTTCTTGGAGCATCTTTGTGGCAGGGTGTAATACTCACCTGTGGTCTGCATCTTCCAGGACCTGCTATAAAGACCCTGGGCATTGTTACAGAGGGACTTGGGTCTGAGAGGCATGAGTCATTTCAAGAGGATGAACCCTCATGTCAAGGCATATTTTCCAGATGTTTGTACATTTAAAGGTAAGTTGAGGACCCCTTGGAAACTTGGGCCAAGAAAATTTCTAGAGGGAGTCTAATTGTAGGGCAGCAGAAAATGTTGTGAGGCCTGGGAGGTGGAGTGTGCACAGAACAGTTCTGCTTGCTGGCTGACTGCCTCCTGACCTCCATCCACATGCTAAATGACTCAGTCACTTCTCTTCTCACTAGGGAATACAGAAGTCACCCGCTTCCACCTAGAATAGAAGTTCAACATCACAGGTTCTAGTTGTCACCTCTTTGGGCACTATAGGAAAGGAGGAGTACCCCACAAGAATTTGTGTGATGTGTTCCAACTCAATCATCACATAACCCAGCGAGTTGAACTGGAGGCACCCCCGCTGTATGTCTGAAGCTGTCAATAGCCATCACTCTGAGTGAGGGCCCTAGGCCAGCTCCCTGAGTGAGCAACATAGTGGGTGAGCGCAGGCTTGGAGGAGCTGTGTTCACAGTCAATGCCACTTTGTCCAGTGTCTTCCTGGATGATTCTTGACTGAGCAATTGGACATGCTCTAGTGGCTTCCTTGGTCACTAGACATGGTGGGGACCAGCAGCCTGCAACAGAACCAGCTACACAAGGCTGCCAGCTTGCCTGGTGCTAATGAACAATGGCAGTGCCACCTAGCAGGCCTGGAGAATGTGGGCTGTCAGTTTCCCCACTGAAAGTGGAAGAAACTAGACCACTCCTAAGCCAGATGGCCCATGCCCCCAACACACCCTCGCTCCCTTCAGTGGGTAAACAAGTCGGGATCACCTTTCATGAAAACATCAAGCCCCTGGGGCTGCCTACATGGGTCTTCTCTCCTAACTTCACAGCTGAGTTGGTGCTTGCCTGAGTGTTTGCCAGAAAGGGCCAGGACCAAAAGCATCTGTGGTTGGCATGGGCACCATGACATCATGCTGCTGTCAGTCTGCCTCTCTGTGACATCATCAAGGATCTGCACACACTTATCAGTCACATGGCTCCCAAGACCTAGAAACAACCCTGGGGAGAAAAAACAAGTGCACTCTCCTAAAGGAGTCTGGAAACTCCACACCCTTCAATCTCAACTGACTGGATGCCAACCTGTTCCACTTGGAATATGTAGTTGTCTCATGATTTGCTGTCATTCACAGGATCATTGATTAAAAACTTAGGTATCTCTTTGAGAAGGATCAATACCAGGTAGCAAGATTTTTGATGAAAGTGAATGATGGAATGCTCAATGAAAGTTACTTTTTGGAAGTTCATCTTAGTGCAATGTTTGGTGAGAGGAGTACAGCAAATAGGACCTTGGAAAGTTTCTAAATTAGGTGAGATTTCTTTTTATCTGCTATCACATGTTTGGCCTAGGGTTACATATCCCCTGAGATGTCATCTTTTCCCTTTGTGTGTTTTTATCTACAGACAGGGTCTTGCTAAGTTGTTTATACCCTCTCAAACTTAGGGATACTGTCTTTGTACTGGAAAACTTCTTGCCTCAGCCTCGCCCATCCCTGAGATGACAGGTGAGATTCAGTACCTCCTCTGACTCTTTCATTGTGATCATTTATGTGCTGGTTAATACTTTTGAAAGAGAATGTCAAGGAAGAGAAGGCACAGTGGGAACAAAATTAATTGATTGTGTTTGGAATGACTTGGCATTCAGGTTTGAATTAACCCAAGAGTCTTCTTATATAATAACAACTTTAGCATAAAATATGTCCCAAATGTTCTTGCCTATCCTCCCACATCAGGCCACTATGGATCACTGCGGAAAATTGTCTAGTCAGAGTTCACCCACAACCCTTTTCTTTTTTTTTTTTTTTTTTTTTTTTGCGGTGCTGGGGATTAAACCCAGGAACTTGTGCTTGCAAGGCAAGCACTCTACCAACTGAGCTATCTCCCCAGCCCCCACAACCCTTTTCTTGATTCCAAACTTAGGGACGAATCTTTCTCTGGTGACACCCCCAAGGACTGTGGGACTTGATATGCAACTACACTTTCTGGAAATCCTGTTTCCAAATATGAAATGAAAAATGTGTTGGAAAGTGGTTTTGTCTTCACATGAATTTCTTTTTCTGTCTCTATTTACATTTTATTTATTTATCCTTAATTAATAAGGTTTCTTTGTCATCTGGTGTTGCAATAACATGCCTTAGGTCACGTGTCTTAGGCAATAGAATTTTTTTTCTATAATTCTAGAGGATGAAATGTCCAAGGTCAAAGCACCCCAGGTTTATTGTCTGGTGAGGTCTCCCATGTTGAGTTTCATACTGACACTCTTTCATTATGCCTCAGATGATCTTTCCTCAGCATAGACATTCAAATACAAAGAAGATTTCTAGAACACTTCTTATGAGACTGCCATCTTTTTAATTAGACCCCAGACTTATGATCTTTCTT